>NC_134877.1:59239436-59291936 GCF_041734735.1 Babylonia areolata
ATACTGTTTGTCACATGTATACGGTTGACTGAGAACCTCCCTCAACCTCCATCCCGCACTCTGGTCTGTGGTGCGGTGTGTGTATTGCGTGTGTTTGTTTCTTTCATTTTGTTCATTTTTCCCTATGTATTTCACTAACACCATGCTTGTGACACACACACACCCCTTACCCCCTCCCCCGTCGCCCACACTCCTGAGTCAAGCTTCAGACCTATTCCCTTCCTCGATCGCTGCCGTCTGTCCGCACACGTACATAATTTATCATAATTATCATAATTTATAATCACAGTGCCTCCACCTGCAACCAGGTCCGCACCGGCCCCCCTGCCGCCTCAAGGGAAACAACTGGGCGTGAGATGGGGTTTCCCGGTGGCGCAGTTCAAAAGGCTGTGTGCATTGGTCCACACAACACAGCTGGGGATCGTGAATGGGGGGGATGGCGGAGGGGAGGGGGAAAGTGCTGGGGGGGGGGGGGGGGGGGGGGTTACGGGGGGTAGGGGGTATCTATGGCCGTCATTATTTTTGTTTTGCCATGTGGTAAAAAAAAAAAAAAATAAAAAAAAAAATCTTAAAAAAAGCCGTTGAACTGAATGGACGGAGTTGGGCTGGAAAGAGTGGGAGAGACATAGAGAGAGGTCGGTGTGTAGATGCGTATAATAATTATGTATGCGCGTGCGGTGGATCAAGGTGGCTCAATGGTTAAGACGCTCATCTGCCGACACATAAGTCCCTAAGGGTCTGGGTTCGAATCCCGCTCTCGCTACCCTTTCTCATCAAGTTTGACTGGAAAGTCATACTGAAGGGTCTATAGCCGCTCGGATGAGATGATAAGCCGAGATCCCTTTAGCTGCACGCACTTGGCACACTGAAAAAGAACCCATGGCGACTGACTGAGAGTGTTGGCAAAATGATGTAATAATAATAAAAATAATAATAATAATAATGGATACTTATATAGCACACTATCCAGAAATCTGCTCTAGGTGCTTTACAAAAACGCTCTTGTTAACATAAAACATCATATCTATGTTACATACACACAACAAAATATGACTACACACACACACACACACACACACACACACACACGCACACACACACACACGCGCGCGCTGCATACATACATTTTAACATACATGTGTATCTAACAGCTACCCTAACACATACGCACACATATGCAGGCAGAAATCCAGATGTAGCAGAAATCCACATTGATAGGTACACAAACATACATGCATGCACTCAAGGCTTGGCTAAACGCGTAGGGTTATGCTGCTGGCCAGGCATCTGCCTGCATGTACGTGCGTGCGTGCGTGCGTGCGCGCACGCGCGCGTGTGTGTGTGAGTGTGTGTGTGTGTGTGTGTGTGTGTCCGGTGTGTGCACACGCACGTGCATTTATTTGTGTTGGGGCGGGGGGGAGGGGGGGTATATATGCACGCAAAAAAGTGCTCTCACGTGCACGTAATTGTATATGTATTAGAGCGCGTGTATTGGGGGAGGGGGGGGGGGTGTGGCGGATTGAGGGAGGGGCTTCTGCCGCGGTCTCCAACGCCTTTCCAACGTTCATGGAGATTTAAAACAGACCAACCCACCCAGCACCTCCCCCGGCCGCACCTCCCCGCCTCCACTTCTTCTTTCTTTTTCTTCACTTCTCCATTTTTGCTATCGCTTTCTGCACAGACAGGTTTCGTCCCCAGCATGGGATCCATAGGTAATTAGCATGGATGATGTAACAGGATACAGGGAGAAAACCCCGCCCGTGGCAGTGCTCACTATGTCTCCAATTCCTCATTGTTAACTCCCTTCGTATTCGGGTTTGTGTGTGTGTGTGTGTGTGTGTGTGTGTGTGTGTGTGTGTGTTGTTTTGTTTTTGTTTTGTTTCGTTTTGTTGTTTTTCGTGTATCTGTTTTGTTTTGGGTTTTTGGGTTTTGTTTTTCTTCTTGCTTTTGTACTTATATTTCCGTTTTTCCTCTTCGATCCTTTTCGGGTTTTTTTTTTTTGGTTTTTGTTTGTTTTTCGTTTGTTTTTTTTTTTTTGGGGGGGGGGGTGTGTGGTTTTTTTTGTTTTGTTTTGTTTTGTTTTGTTTTTTCTGTCTCGTTCTTCCTCTATTTCTTTCTTTCTTTTTTTCTTATCGATTTAGGGTGTTTAGGGGGTGACGGATGATAGGAATGGGAGAGAGGTATTCCTTCTTTCCTTTTCTTTCTACGTTTCCTCTTCCCCCCCCCCCCCCCCCCCGCCCCCCCCCCACCTCTCTCTCTCTCTCTCTTTGGCCCTTCCCCCACACTATCGTACCTTCTGTGTCTCTTTTCTTCCTTTGTTTTCAAATTTCCGATCTTTTTTTTCCTTTCTTTTTACCGTTCCATCTCTCGTGTTTCTTTTAAAAAAAAAATCTTTCCTTCCTTCATGTATTTCTCTTATTTCATTTATTCATCTAATCATTCGTTCGTTCAGTCATTCATTCATTCGTTCGTTCGTTCTTCCTTCATTTTGTTAATTCTCTTTTCGTTCCCACCCCTTTCGTTCTTGGGGAGTTGTGGGGTGGGGTGGGGGGGTGCCCTCTTCTTTCTTTCTTTCTTTCTTTCTTTCCTTCCTTCTTTCTCTGTTTCCTGCCTGCTCTTCCTGTCAGGCAGGTGGAGACTTTAAATACCGGCACGTGATGAAGCCATTTCCCGACTGGAGCAGTGGGGGGAGAGGGATAAAGGTGGAGATATTAACTGGTATTCCTTTGCTGAAGGTGGAGATATAATTAGTATTCCTTCGTTGGTGTGACATTGACTGAGTAGTATAAAGTGATCTCTCAAAGCATATCATTAATTGTGGCTGGCATAGCTGTAGGCCTTAGCCCCCCCAGCCCCCCCCTCCCCCCCTGCAACCCCAGCACCCATACCCTCCCCCCCCTCCCCCCCCCCCCCCCCCCCTGCAACCCCAGCACCCATAGATAGAAAACTGACAGCAGTTCAGTTAGTTAGCAACCTCATTTTGTTGGCCAGTTAAAGATTCCGTCGTCTGTTGGTATGTTTTGACATCTTTAGTTTGAATGTTATCTGCGAGAGGCAGTGAAGGGGGAAGGGGATTGAAAGAGAAGGGTGTGTGCTGTTAGAGGCTGTTCATTATTCATTCTTTTCATTCGCGATGCGTGCCTTTTATTCCTATGTGTTTTTAACATGTGTGTCTTATTGTTCGTGCGCGTATCGATTAAGAACAATTTTTTTTTTTTTTTACAAAGGGCACTCATGCAGCATTAACAATTAGCAAACTTTAAAAATGACTTTTGTATATTTTGTGCACTACAATGCCGTATCATATCATCTGAATCACTTCCTCTTTTCTTTCTTTTTATTTTTATTTTATTTTTTATTCATCTATCATTATTGTATTTTCTCGATTATTTGAAACAAAGACATCGACTATCAGTTATGTTATGCAGTAGCAGCAACTGAAAACAATAAAGGTAAGAGTTGGAGTGCGGACGACGATTTTCAACACAGACCCCTTATTTGGTAGATTTTCCGAGACATTGTGCGACTGTGTGGTTGAATCATACATGTGAAACTGCCTGTTTACCAATGCTCGTGTTTGTTTGTTTGTTCGGCTGCTTGTTTGTTTGTTTGTTTATCCAATCAGTTGTGACTGTATTGCTTTGTGTTTTAAATGATGCCCACCATACGTGTTATCTGTTGTCCTGAAAATACTGCTGTGAAGTTGGTTTATTCCAGCCAAGCACTGATTCTTGCTCATCTCCAATACGTTTGCGTGGTGGTGTTTAAAGACACGGTGGGGTTAATCCACTGAGGTAAATGGGTACTGCTGAGCTCGATGGGGTAACCCCGTCTCCATGGACGTGTCATTAGGACTGTAGTGAGTAGTGCAACTTTGACACAACTTTGCACAGCATCGTACTTTGTTGCACAGAATTGTTTCGCTCCTGAACTTGACAGATCAGCGGTGTGTTCACATTGTCTTCGTGTCTGCGCCCTTTTCTTACCCCCGCTTCTTCATGGTTTACAAAGTGTTTACTTTACCTTGTCAATAAAAAACCTCCGATGGCTTCCACAGACCCGCCACCCATCATTCCTTGCCCTTCCGCACATGCGCAGTGCTGCGGGAAGTCCCGATCAGGTGCGTGATGACGAGGAAAGCGGGCGGTGGATGATGGGAAAAAAGGGGGGGAGTGTGTTTAAGCGATGGGGCAAACAGCGGGGTCTGTATAAGAAATATGCAACCACCGCTCAATTAAACGTCCCACTCCCTGGCCTCGTTTGGCAAAACCCTGTTCGGTTTCGTTTCTTGCACTCCGACAGAAATCAGTGATGGTCTCAGTTTGCTTAGCTCTTGGCTTTCGAGTGAGCTCCGTGTTTGCTGTGTCGGAGTTTGCATGATTGATTCCTTTGCTATGATTACAGACTGCAGTATTTTGAAATTCTAGTCCTCAAACGACACCTTCTTGCGGTAGGCTGGGCTGTAAGCAAAATGGTTTGACTGATTTATGAATGGTGTCTCCATATTTCTCAAACAATAACCCTTGTTCCGAAAAGAGACGGGGACGGAGTGGGGATAGTTGGGGACGAAAAGAGAATGGGGTTGAGCAACAGGGACTCAGATACAACTCAAAATTGTTTTGTTGTTGTTGATTTTGTTGTTTGTTTGTTTGTTTGTTTGTTGTTGTTGTTTTTTTCTACAACAAATGGTACGAAGGGTGTGCTTCTATGTGATGAACTGCCGACAAGGAATAAAAGAGTCCGGCATTATCTATAATTATACTGTTGTTTTCAGTTCAGTAACACTGACGTCAATCATGGCGCACGATAAAGGTGTATAATAGTCTTTAGGAGTAAATAGTAAATAGTAATACTGTTCCGTGCCACATAAATTCACTACTCCACATACTTTTTGTAATGATGGCAAGTTCTTATGGAGACATTTAGAGAAGAGAGAAAAAAAGAATCAAAAGGTTTGCAAATGCTTGGGACTGCATTCTGTCTCTCAGAGTATAAACAGAAAGACAGAGACAGAGAGAGCAGATAGACAGACAGACAGACAGAGACAGACAGACAGACAGACAGGCAGAGAGATTGGGGTTCATTACCACTAGACCACCCCCATTCGTTCATCAAACGGGGGACCCTTTGCAACAGCTCAACAGTGCTTTTACTTTTACACTGATCCTCTCTCCACTGCACCCGGTTTCTGTGCCCTCCGCCATCCCCCCCGAGGACAGCTTCTCGGCAAATTACGGCAATCTCCGTCACAGCTCGTCACCTCTGCATCTGGTCTTCCCTGCCGTTCGCGGCCAGGCATCGAGCATGTGTCAAAGCAATCAGGGGAATTAATTAGATCTCACTTGGGTGGGCTGACGATGAGAGAGAGAGTTGGGGGTGCGAGAAGAAACGGTGTGGTGCTTGTGGTGTGTGGTGTGTGTGTTTGTTTGTTTGTTTGTTTGTGTGTTTTTGTTGACCATAACTTTTGTGGTGATGGGTCAGCTAGTGTCCATTTGGTTTGGGGTTTTTCACGTTGTTTTTTTTGTTTGTTTGTTTTTTTGTTTTTTTTTGTTTTTGTTTTTTTCCTTCTCTCTCTGTGTCTTTTATATCTTTTTGTCCGTCTGTCTACCTGTTTCTTTGTCTCTCGCTCTCTCTGTGTATCTTTGCCTCTGTCTCTGTCTCTCTGTCTCTGTCTCTCTCTGTCTCTCTCTCTCTCTCTCACACACACACACAACACACACACACACACACACACACACACAAGCACATTTTCTTTATCTGCGCTTCAGGCAGACAGAAATAGAAGGAGAGAAAGACTGAGAGAGATACAAACAGACAGACAGAGACAGACAGATGAATGTTTTAATCTAAACTGGCAAACATAATCCTAGGCTAGCTCTCACGGAGTCATTGTGATCAAGTGGAGGTTATTCCGGTATGGGTTGCCCCCAACCGCAACAAAACCCACCCTCACCCTCACCCCCACCCTCCAACTCCATCTCATTGCTTCAGTTCATTTGAGTTTTCTGGTGCATTCTGCTGTTGGCTTTGGGGTGGTTGTCTTTTTGTTTGTTTGTTTGTGAGTTTGTTTGTTTGTTTTTTCTTTTATTGTGCTTTTTAAAACATTTGTATCCTGATTATCTGTTTATTTTCTCGGGTATGCATTCCATGGTTATTTATTTCATTCGTCTATTTCTAACTCTTCCTTTCTATCTGTGTTCACAAACACTTGAAATGTTAATTTGTAGTTGTTAGGTTTTTTTTGTTTCTTTTTTTTTTTTTTCTGAGATGGGTTCGCTTCAAAATACCAACATGCGGATGTATACATGTAAGAAGCGCAAATTGCGCACACTTCGATAAAACGATGAGCAAAGTGTGTCGCCCAGGTTAAAAGACAGAGGGAGGGTGGAAGATTGTTCTCGAGCCGCAAACATGGGGAATTTTCGTTGGAAGCGGTCAGTTATGTTTAACGCGGCGCGTCGAAGCGACGCTTTTCAAACGTTAAAGCGTCAGGTCTTTGCTGATGTTTAGCCCCGTCTGTCCGTTCTCATTTTGCTGGAACAATGAAATCGCAGTCTACGCAACGAGAAGTTGAAATCGGATTAAATAATAAAAACCAAATCATTTTCAACCTTGCACACAATACCTGATGAGGAAATTTGCAAATTCTGATTTGTATACTATATAATTATGTTATCGTATCATATTATTGTGTTTCACTACTCTCTCTCTCTCTCTCTCTCTCTCTCTCTCTCTCTCTCTCTCACACACACACACACACACACACACACACACACACACACACACACACACATCCTCTCTACAATCATTCTCTTCTTATATCATTTCTTTTTCTTTTTTTCGTTTTTTTTTCTCCCCATATATATATATATATATATATATATATATATATATATATATATATATATATATATACAAACCGTGTTTTTTTGTTAATGATATGATGCTTGTTATAATGTTGTTTCTTTTCTCGTCTTTCTAGTATGAATTTATGTTTGCTAGTATTTACTGATTTCCTGTGGTCTTTCTTCATACCTTTTCTTTTGACATTTTTACCTTTCGGGGGCTGGATGAAAAAAAAAGAAAAAAAAAAAAAAGAATTGTTTGTTTACTCTATTACCCTCAGAAATAAAAGTAAATTAATTCATTCTATCTCTCTCTCCGAACATCAAAACCCATCATATCAATACGAACACATCAGAAAATTACAATGTCGAGATTGACCATCCAAATGTAGCCCTTCCTTTTTATCTATGCTTTTTTCCTCATAAAACCCATATTGATTTTTAATTGATTAATGAGTATTTGGACTGATGATGGACGTTTTCCGTATATTTATTGCCTCAGATACATATTTTGCAAGTGAACGTATCATACCTTCATTTTCTGTCATCAGTATGCCGAACAAATCCTTTCTCTGCGATGGAGCTGTATTGAAAAGGGTACAGTTTTTTCGCAATTCATCGTATCTTTTGCAGTTAAATATGAAATGATTTTCATCTTCTTGGCTTTCGCCACACATTGGTCCAGGAGAAGTTGCTACGTCTGAATCAAACCATCATCTTCTATTGGCATTCAGTCAAAAGTGCTCTCAATCTGAGCTTCGCAAAGCAAATTTTATGCTATCTATTTGTTACAATCTTAATATACTTCTCTGTTTGAAAATTTGATTTAAATGAATTGAACCATTTATGCCTATCATTGCTTTCGATTTCTCCGTGCCAGTTTTGTTTGTAACATTCTATAAGTCTATCTTTAAGTTCCGATACAAAGCCGCTCTCGTGCCCTACTCCTTTGCGCATCCAAACAAGACCGAATCCATGTTCCGTTTGTGTTTTCTTGATGTGGAATACCCAGTTCTGTTTTACCATCTCCTCTTGCAGCAGCATCATCTCGTATGCTTGTCTACACAATCGTGGTGTTGGTAGTCTTGTTTGTTTGAGCCAATATTTTATGCATTTTACACTTGATCTAATATGCAATGGGTACCTGCCGGTTTCGCCATACATCATAGTGTTTGATGAGTGTAATGGGACACCAGGAAAGCGCCTCATTGGAAATGTATGTACCTTTTCCATTTGATTATTTGACATGAGTCCCCATATTTCCGCTCTATAGTTCAAGACCGGTTCAATTCGTGTGTCGAAATGATCCAGAAAAGGTGTGCGTCAGTCGAACGCAGTCTCCTGAGTGATTTTATAATTTGGAATTCATCTTTTTTCCTTTTCTATTTGCTTCATCCTACACAGACATCAAACTCAATTCTGTTGTGAATAACATTCCTAAATATTTGGTTACTTTTATTTCTCAAACACCATAGCACCATTTTTCACGAGTCGAAAGGTGACCTCCATTGCTGAAAATGTGTGTGTGTGTGTGTGTGTGTGTGTGTGTGTGTGTGTGTGTGTGTGTGTGTGGTTGAGAGAGAGAGAGAGAGAGAGAGAGAGAGAGAGAGAGAGAGAGAGAGAGAGAGAAAGGCAGGCTAAAAAGACAAAATCAGACAAGGAACCGCAACCAGATTTAGAAGGGAAACAAAGGAAGAGGGAGAGAGAGAGAGAGATGGTGGGGTAAGTTTGTACAGAACGTCTGTCAATTCAATCCACCACCACCCAGCCTCCCAGCTCCCAACACAGAGCCCCGAAGCCCCTCCCCGGCACCCCCCTCCCCCTGTCACTCCTCGCGCACCGACGCGTGCTGCCTATCACGTCACGTGTCAGTGACGTCACCGTCTGGTTCCGCTCGCGCCTTATCACGTGCCGTCGTTGTCATCGATGGTTAGGGCTCTCTTCCACCACCGTGTGTTGAAGCGACGAGTCAAGTTTCGGTGCCGTGCGTCTGGTTTTTAGGCAGAAAATGCCTTGAACTATACGGTAAACAAAACTTTTGCATCCCGTCCCGTTTTTGACATAATTATCATGCTGGTTTATGATTAGATATGCGCAATAAACACACGAAAAGAAGAACATAATGATGATGCAGTTCTTAGATAAAGGATACTCTGTCGTGTGTACATGTAATTTTTTTTTTTTTTTTTTTAAGTCACAGCTACCTGGGCATCAAACTCATACCACTGTGACAGGCTGGGTCATACAAAGGCGGGGCCCAATCCTCTCCTTCCGTGGTTTCTTTTTCTTTTTTTTTTCGTTTTTTTCTTTTTCTTTTTTTTAACCTTTATCAACCGAAGCCAGGTACCCATTCACACCTGGTTTGAGTGAGGAAAATCGGAGTAACGTGCCTTCCCAAAGGACACACACTATGCCGAATGAGAGCTTCGAACCCTGATCATTGGTGAGCACAAGTTCAGAAGTCCAACGCTAACCGATTCTGTCACTGATGTACTGGACATCTTTGGAAAATCAAACAACAGCAAAAAAAAAAAAAAAGCTTGAAAAAAAAATGGTTTGATATGCCTCATTTTTTACAGGACTTTATTGCATGGATCTGTTCATGATTTATTGATGAAGAAGTTGTTACCTGTTATTTATACAAACAATGCGGATCTAAGTCCTAAGTAAGTCACGTACGTAAACAGCGAAACTTTCGTGGTGCATGATGAGAAAATGGTGTTCCGAACGTCAGACTCGACGCTCCTATCTCAAACTGTCGCCTCGGCTCGGCAAGGGAGGGAAGTGATGCGTGACCGGTTCCAGTGATGTATGTGTGTGCGCTACGCTTTGGAGCCCGCGTCAGTGGCAGTGTGGCTCCGGGTTTATCTCCCAAGGCGTTTAAAGGGTCGCGGGTTGGAGTTCGTGTCTTGCGGTCATGACTGTCGCCGTTTACATTCTGCTGCAGCGACAGCATGTATCTTTTGTGTCTGTGTGTCTGTCTGTCTGTGTGTGTCTGTGTTTATGTGTCTGTCTATGTCTGTGTGTCTTTGTCTGTGTCTCTGTGTCTGTACGCTCTTATAAATTATGACCTCATATACACATAATCATAATTATGTGTTTAACGAACGTGTGTATACGTATTGTGCGTGTGTATGTGCGTGTGCGCGTGCGTGTGTGTGTGTGTGTGTGGGGGGGGAGATAGACAGACAGACACCTGGGGACAGACGGACAAATAGAGACAGACATGCAGGCAGACCGACAGAGAGAGAGACGGACAGACAGACAGAGGCACAGAGACAGAGGGGATGAGAGAGAGAGAGAGAGAGAGAGAGAGAGAGAGAGAGAGAGAGAGAGAGAGAGAGAGGATGGAAAGAACGAACGATCAACAGCGAGAGGGGTGGAGTATAAGATGGGAGGGTGGTAGGGGGGAGGAAGGGCGAAGTTTGTGATAGCAATGAACCGTTTGACGAGTCTATCCCATGATGGCATGCATGTGATTTGCCGTGAAACTTTCTTCCCCATAATGTTTAGACATCCAGAGTATGCAACTGTGTGTGTGTGTGTGTGTGTGTGTGTGTGTCTGTCTGTGTCTGTGTCTGTGTGTCTCAATGTCTGTGTCTGTGTATCTGCGCTTGTGCTTGTGTGCATGTTTCATGTTGTTATTGTGTACATTATTTTCTTTTATGTTTTACTTTCGGTCCTTTCATCTTATTTGTTTTACGTCTTTTTTTGTTAGTGGTTTGTTGTTGGTGGTGGTGGGGTGGGTTTTTTTGGGTTTTTTTGTTTTGCTTTTTTGTTTGTTTGTTTTGGTTTGGGGTTGTTGTTTTTTTTGGTTTTTTTAATTTTGTTTTTGTTAGGTTGTTTTTATCGTTTACTTACAGTCAATTGATGTCAGCTCAATGTCTGTTTAGTCTAATTGCTACTGACCGCCGTTCTTAGCATGGTCATGAGTTACGCATTAACTACAACTTGAGCAAACTAAAATTGAAACTGACAAATTGGATAATAACGCGTACACGTGCGTGCGCGCGAACACACACACACACACACACACACACACACACACACACACACACACACACACACACACACACACACACACACACACACACACACACACATACACACACACAGAGGCCGCGCGCGCACGTGCGAGTGCCTGCGCTTGCGTTAAAAAAAGAAAGAAAAAAAAGAGAAGGAGCGCTTTACTCAATGGTCATTCCATTTTCAGAGATGAACAATGTGCTGCCTTCTTTTGGCTGGTATTAGTTCCCATTTTATCACTAGTTTATTATTACTGAGAATCCTTGAATAAAGTCTAATATTAGTTTGAATATTAAGATTGCGGTCCAAAGTTTTGTTGGATTCAACATTTTTTTGCTTTTCTTTCTGTAAGGGGGTGGGAGTGTTCCATGAGCAGAAACCATATTCATAAAACGGAAAGGATCACTCTTCATCCATTAGTTACATAATTATTTTCCGTGCTGGAAAATGAAATGTGAAATTCCTTCTATAATCAACAATAATCGGTGAATTGTATCCTTTTTCTTTTCTTTAAAAAAATTTTTTTTTTTTTTGTTTTACCTCAAAAAGTTTAATACCCCGAGGCTCCGTTTACATTCTTCGACATAAAATGTTGCCGGCGTTTTTAATAATGCATCTACAACAAAGTTATTTCTTTGCTTCACATCTTTTTTTTTTTTTTTTTTTTTTTTTTTGCTGCCCCATCATCTGCACCGTTTCAGTGGCATTACTCCCACGCCGCTCATTTAGATTCCCCCGTACACGGCCACACCCGGGTTCGTCCGTCGCAGTTCCAGCGTCGGCAGTCCACAGGGAACCATCGATGTTAGGTCGCCCGGAGGCCACACACCAGAGGAGACCCTGCACTGCTGCTGAGTCACTTCGGTGGTGTTCAGTGGTGCCTGTTCTTTTTTAACGTACTTAGGACACCACCTACTAAGCCCCCTACTAACGACAATAATGGCTTAGTCGCGGAGCCAGACTGAGTGAGCGTCTCCTCCAGAGTGGAGACCGCCACCACGTCCCCCAAACAACAGCCCCCCATGAATCTGCCGACACTGACGACATTGACAGGACTCACCCCAAGCACTGAAGTGGAGGGGCATCGAAACTGAGGTCACCATGAGAGCAGGGCATGAAAGGCCACAGACTTTGAGACTATTTTGGTTTTTTTTATATTGATGACGATGAAGGAGGAGGAGGATGACGATGATGATGACGATATTGCTATGGAGGTCCATTTTGGTTTGGGACTGCGTGACAAGGCTGTACTCTACGCTTCCTGTCATAATGATATCCCGGCGTTAACCAGGCCCGAGAGATACAGACACTTGCAGTGTTGGTCAGGTAATTAGAGCAACACACCCAAAGACGCATCCTTGAAGTGGATGACACTCGACTGTGTGGTCCCAGTCTCCCCATTTAAGCCCACAGCACACTCAACTCTGGGTAGGAGCCGGCCACGGGCCGAAAAAACCCACCTCCGCTGGGATTCGAACCCGCGTCCTCCCAGCCGTCAGTCCGCGACGCTAACCACTTCGCCACGGCAGCTGGTTTGCTTGCTTCACATCTTGCTAAAGAGCTGTATAGTCGTCTTCTTACGATTCATAAGACAGGAAAACATCTACTTTCTTCTTCCTCACCTTATTAATAATCATTATACGAACAGGATAATCGGAAGAATACTCGACAATACACAGGAATCCCCGAACTTCTTTTGAATTTCGGTTGTTAGCGAGTACTTCAAAACCCCAATCAAACACTGGATTATTAGTGTACTCCTTTGAATTATCGGGAAATGTGAATGTAGATTTTACAAGAGAAAAACAAATATCATTTTCAAATGAAATGGAAACACTTTTTTTTCCGTCTAGCAACATGAATTGTCAACGTAAAAAGCGAACGAACAAACATAAAAATCATATGAGCATTCATATTCATTGTGGTGACGGTGAGGGAACTGACGAAAGAAAAATATATAGACCTTGCGGACAACAATGCACCAGACATTTTTCAAAAGATGCATATACGGGCACAAATAAGAACACTTTGATACTCCCAATGAAGATAAGTGTGTGTGTGTTTTTTGTTTGTTTGGTTTTGTGTGTGTGTTTTTCAGTATCAGCTAACATAATAAAACAAAACAAGAGGCAAAGCCTTCAAGACTCACTTGTGCTTCGCGCTTTATCCAGTAAGGGAATCACGAGGATAAAAAAAAAAGAAAGAAATAGATTAAAAGAATCGTTGAAAAGTGTTCTGTATTGAATATGATATATAAAATAAACTTGGGAGAAAAAAAAGGCATGCATTCGGGATCGAACCACGCATGTTCAAATCCGATGCAAGTAGACTAATCACCAAGCCCGCAATGTTGAAATTTTCTTCGTGCGATAAATAGATGTAATTGTTGTGGACGTAATAACCCCGTTTAAATCATGGTTTTTTTTTGTGTGTGTATTTTATTATATCTCGATTATTCTTTCATTTCGGCGGTAAAGGAGACGTTACCATTACCTTCAAGCACATCGCAACACGTTGTAGATCTCTAGATCTGTCGGCACAAACCAGTCTGCAATGGGCTGAAAGAAAGGATCGATTTAATTTTTCTTTTATGTTCATTCCAGTTAATTAAGTGTCAACTTAAGAATATTCATATGCAGTAAACACGTCGATGGTGTAGTTAGTATCGCTGTAAGTGTTCTGTCTATAATTTGTGTTTCTTTCCTTTTGATTGTGAACAAGAAACACGAGGTCATGTCGTCTTCGAAGACAACCTTCATTCTTGTTGGCCAAACTCAGTGGAAAGCGGTTTTTAGAATTATAGAAATTCGGAACAAATCTAAACGAAATAAATCGTTAATGGTTCGGAAATGCTGCTTAATTCAGGAGACTTACAACCTGTTATTGGTATGACTGTGAAAACGTATTTCCAGAGAAAATGGCAATGTTAAAGTTTACCACGGACACACACACACACACACACACACACACACACACACACTCATGACAACCGAAGACCGGATTAAAAAACATGGACTCACTTTGTTTACACAAGTGAGTCAAAAATGATTATATCAAAGTGGAGTTTAACGACTTATTGGCCCAAAACCCTCAATAATCTTAAGTTGTTCAAGGTTTGGGTCTTGGTGCAAGTTGCACTGTTCGTAGCGGGTGAAGAAATACCCCGCAAAAGTATGGGCATTTATAATGATCATACTGACCCAGGGGAAGGAGAGAACAGATAATTATTACATGGTAAGGAGGGGTGAGGGGAGAAGTGGAAGGACGGAGGAGGAGAGGTCACAAGAACCACTTGGAAAGAGTGGATGGGTGTGACAATTTATGTTACAGCCTGTCATCCAGTTCTCAGCGATGGGCAAAACAAAACAAAACAAAACAAAACAAAACAACTGCCATACCCTCTGAACCAGAAGACCCCTTATCTTTTTAATGTGGTTCTGAAGGTATACACAATAATAGGGGCCTTAAATCGTATTGGGTATTATGATAAATTATAATCGGGTATTTTGATAATTTGTTCTGTGGGTTCTTATGCTTCTGTCCTTTGAATGCAGCTGTCTATTATTAGTTATTATATATATATATATATTACTTCAATCCACACAAATGAATGTCACAAACACTTGTATAATGTTCATCTTGTTTTAATGATCATTTCCACCAACAAGTTAAAAACGGTCATCCAAACTCTGACGTAAATAATTGTCACCAAAAGCCACACGTTAAAGATTTTCGTGCTGAATAATATTATCATTACATACAGATATCCAGCTCATAAGAACATCGGTTCCGTCAAGTACAATTCAACAATACAAGTATCAAATGATTGTCATAATGATCCCTGTACAGCACCTGTGAACAGGTTTGAATGACTAAAAATATTTTTAAAAGATTTTTTTTTAATTAAAAAATAATAAAGAATCGACAGGTACATGAATGTCGGCAAGGCACGTTTATCATTAAGACACATTGATACATGTTTATATGTTAATCACCAGATTAGAATGTTCATCTGGAACCGTAAAAGGGTAACTCGGGGTGGGGGGGGGGGGGGGGGGGGAGAGAATAATCCAATTTTTGCTTCACCTTGCCGACGGAACCTAACTCTTGACATCACAATACGTCATCTGGGTGATGAAGAGAATCATGTCACGAGCCCAGCTTCCATCACGTCAAGAACAGAACAGTGGTAATGGCATTATCATGGTCAGAACTTCATCGAAGGGTGCGAGTGCATTAGAAAATCAATGTCAGAAAAGCTCCACTACACCCACACACTCCATAACATCCCTGTCCGTCGCGGGGTCGTAAGCTTGTCTTGAAGAGGGAGGTAACCATTTATGAAATAATCGTTATAAAATTATCATGCCTTGAAGGATAGTAATTAGTGATGAAGTGAAGCAACTCTATAAACATCAAATGAAAAAGATAGCACGTCACAAAATCGTTGTCAAAACTTCTTCCCATCGAAACACACACTTTTGTACCCCTTCAGTGCCAGGGGGAAAACAGTAGAAAGTGGTAATGAAACAATATCCAAAACAAAAAGGCTAAAACTGAGAAAAAAAAAAAAGTCTAGAGATATACACCACTCTAGATAAACTGAATGAATTTTCAACCTTCCAGAGTTATTTCCCTTCTTCTTATGACGTAATCAGGGAAGTCACTATGCACGTGCCACATACGTGCATGGCAGTGAAGGGGTGTGAAGAAGAAGGTGGGGAAAGTTTGAGACGAACAACGATATCACCGACACTCTAAGCCGATATTTTGAGACGGCTGTGGAAGTTTCTGTTCAGAAGCACGAGGTCACAAAAAGCTGATTTGGGAACTCTGGAACAGACATGGAACTGTCCCCAAGAACGATGAGGTCGCCAGAACCAATAAGGTCACAGTGTGTGGGAAGCACCAGCAATGATGGTGTGGTGAAATCGAGTGTCTTTGTGTCTTTATCTTGACAAAAACGTAGCAGTTCCACTTCCTCCCCACCTCCCCATCGTGCGTGCATGCGTGCGTGCTTGCGTGCGTGCGTGCGTACGTGTGTGTGTGTGTGTGTGTGTGTTGAATGCCGTAAGTTGAAAATTAAGTGCAGCAGTTTGCGTCCTCGCTGTTCATATTCTCGCGCCTGGTACTGACAGCAGTGACGGAGTTCTCATCACATGAGTGCATGGTTTGCATTTCGATCACGAGTCCGTTTTGATAAGATAATCGCAACTGAAGTCATTTACGTGTGTGTGTGTGTGTGTGTGTGTGTGTGTGTGTGTGTGTGTGTGTGTGTGTGTGTGTGTGTGTTTGGTCGTTCTTTGGCATCTTTTCATTATTAGTGATATTAGACGATTGTGTGTGTGTGTGTGTGTGTGTGTGTGTGTGTGTGTGTGTGTGTGTGTGTGTGGAGAGAGAGAGAGGGGGTACGGCGGGCGGGGGTGTGGGGGGTGTAGTGTAGCGCAGCGCAGTGTAGTGTAGTGTAGCGTATCGCAGTGTAGGGTAGCGCAGCGCAGTGTAGTGTATCGCAGTGTAGCGCAGTGCAGCGTAGTGTAGTGTAGCGCAGTGCAGCGTAGTGTAGTGTAACGCAGTGTAGCGCAGTGTACACAGCCAAGCAGTGAGGTCAGGTCACCAGGCCCTGACGCCAGGAGGAGGGAGGTGGTGGGGCTGGCCCGGGTAGCCTCCTTGCTGGAGTTGTCCCGCACCGCCACCGCCAAGCTCTGGAAAGCCGACGACGGAGTGAGGGGACGGGGGATGGTAGCCCTGAAAGGCGGCTGCTGCAGCGGCAGCGGCGGTGGTGACGTTGTAGGGGGCGGAAGTGGTGTAGGGGGAGTGGTGGGGCAGGCAGGGGCGACCATCCTTGACCAGCAGGGGCACGGGCACTCGGCGCGAGGGCACCGTGCCCAGCTCCAGGTCCTTGTCCTGCCGCTGCCGCTTGCACTTGTAGCGTCTGTTCTGGAACCAGATCTTCACCTGCAACGAAAGGACACGAACGTGCATAGAAATTCTCTCTCTCTCTCTCTCTCTCTCTCTCTCTGTATATATATATATATATATATATATATATATATATATATATACATATCTGTACCACATCGTCCGGCCTGGGACTGGGGGTGGGGGTGGGGGTGGAGGGTGAGTGGAGGTTGTGGGAGGGAGGAAGTGGGGGTGGAGGTGGAAGTGTGTGTACGTGTGTGTAGGGGTGGGGGTGGGGGCGCTGGATGGGGTGGGTGTTTGTGTATGTGTGTGTGTGTGTGTGTGTGTGTGTTCATGTGTGTTTGTGCGTGTGGATGTCTGTGTGTGTTAGTGTGTGTGTGTGAGTGTGTGTGCGTGTGCGTGTGTGTGTGTGTATGTGTGTGTGTGTGTGTGTGTGTTTGTGTGTGTGTGCGCGCACGCGCGTGTATGTGCGCGTGTTTGTGTGTTTGAGGTAGTGTGTGTGTGTGTGTGTGTGTGTGTGTGTGTGTGTGTGTGTGTGTGTGTGTGTGTGCAGAAGTTATTGTATTTAAAATTTTCAAGTTGGGTGGTTGGACGTAACGGTGAAAAAGAGTTTTTGATTTTTGATTACTATGAATGAAATGAAGATGCCATCTAGTCTTTTTTTTTTTCTTCTTTTTTTTAAGTAGTCTTGTCTTCTGCTGTGACACAACGGTTTCTTCTACCTTCAAGCATCAGAATAATAATTATACTCATTCGTTACCGTAATGCTAGCCCCAAATCATGTGTCTCGGAACATTACAAAAGTGATTATCATCTGCTGTGCTCATATTGTGTGTGTGTGTGTGTGTGTGTGTGTGTGTGTGTGTGTGTGTGTGTGTGTGTGTGTCTGTGTCTGTGTCTGTGTGTGGAATAAATGTGGAGTGATGGCCTAGAGGTAACGCGTCCACCTAGGAAGCGAGAGAATCTGAGCGCGCTGGTTCGAATCACGGCTCAGCCGCACTTAGCGCACGTAAAAGAACCCACGGCAGAAAAAAACCGGTTGTTCCTGGCAAAATTCTGTAGTAAAAACCACTTCGATAGGAAAAACAAATAAAACTGCAAGCAGGGAAAAAAATAAAATAAAATAAAAAGGGTGGCGCTGTAGTGTTGCAACGCGCTCTTCCTGGTGTGAGCAGCCCGAATTTCACACAGAGAAATCTGTTGTGATAAAAAGAAATACATATATATATATATATATATATATATATATATATATATATATAGAGAGAGAGAGAGAGAGAGAGAGAGAGAGAGAGAGAGAGAGAGAGAGATAGATATATAGTTCCTATATAAAATATGCAAAGATATAGCGTTCACAAGAAGTCGGGGACCACCTGACACGCGAAACTGCAGCTTTCGTCTTGAGAGCAAGGTAAAATGATGCTTAATGTTTGGGGAAACAGTTGTGAAAACAGCTGATGTAATGAGCACCACTCATAACTATAGATGCTTTCTTGCGCGAGCACTTTCATTCCTTGCAAAGAGCACACCATAGCTATCGTTCATAAACAACTGAGTAACTGAAAATGTTTGGCTGAAACATCGATTTTTTTTTGATTTTTTTTAAATTCTAAAACTATTTTATTATCTTGTATCCCGATAAAGTATTTTACTATCCTATTCTACTATCTAGTATTCCGATAAAGTATTCTGCTATCCTGTATCCTGATAAAGCATTTTGCAATCTTGTATCCCAAAAATGTATTCTGCTTTCCTGTATCCCAATAAAGTATTCTGTTATCCTTGTATCCGGATACAGTATTCTACTATCCTGTATCCCAATAAAGTATACTGCAATCATTGTATCCCGATGAAATATTCTGCTACCCTGTATCCCAATAAAGTATTTTGCTATCCTTGTATCCCGAAACGGTATTCTGCTAACTCGTACCCCGTTAAAGTATTTTATTATCTAGTATTCTAATAACGTATTCTGCTATCCTGTATCCCGATACAGTATTCTACTATTCTGTATACCGTTAAAATATTCTACTATCTGGTATTCCAATAAAGTGTTATACTATCCTGTATCCCGTTAAAATATTCTGTTATCCTGTACCCTGTTAAAGCATTCTACTATCTAGTACTCCAATAAAGTATTCTGCTATCCTGTATCCCCCAAATGTATTCTGCCATCCTGTATTCCAATAAAGCATTCTGCTATCATGTTTCCCGATAAAGTATTCTGCTTTCCTGTATCCTGTACCCCGGGCCCGATAAAGTATTCTGCTTTCCTGTATCCCGATAAAATATTTCACTATCCTGTATCCTGATACAGTATTCTACTATCCTGTACCCTGACCTGGGTGGAAGTGAGGCGCAGCATGGTGGCCATGTGATCTCGCTCAGGGGCCGACAGGTAGCGCTGCTGCTTGAAACGTCGCTCCAGCTCGTGCACCTGCGTCTGCGAGAAAAGAACGCGCGCCTTGCGCTTCTCTCGCTGCTTGAGGAGGCCTGTCTTCTGTCCACTCACCGCTCCTCCTCCTCCTCCTCCTCCTCCTCCTCCACAGCCTCCTCTTCCTCCTTCTCCTCCTCCTCCTCCTCCTGCGGAGTTAAATCAAAAGTTAAGTAAAGTTCCATAGTTTTCCCAGACCAAAACCAAAAGGTTAAATGTCCCAAGACTTTCTAGAATTCAATTCAAAGGTTTAAAGTCCCATAGCTTTGCAGGACCCAATTAAAAGATTAAAAGTCCCATACATTTTCAAGTCTCAAGACTCATTGAAAAGGTTAAAAGTCCCACAGCTTTCCAAGACCCATTAAAAGGTTAAAAGTCCCACAGTTTTCCAAGACCCATTAAAAGGTTAAAAGTCCCATAGCTTTCTAAGACCCATTAAAAGGTTAAAAGTCCCACAGCTTTCTAAGACCCATTAAAAGGTTAAAAGTCCCACAGCTTTCTAAGACCCATTAAAAAGTTAAAAGTCCCACAGCTTTCTAAGACCCATTAAAAGGTTAAAAGTCCCACAGCTTTCTAAGACCAATTAAAAGGTTAAAAGTCCCACAGCTTTCTAAGACCCATTAAAAGGTTAAACGTCCCATAGCTTTCTAAGACCCCTAAAAAGGTTAAAAGTCCCATAGCTTTCTAAGACCCATTAAAAGGTTAAAAGTCCCACAGCTTTCTAAGACCCATTAAAAAGTTAAAAGTCCCAAAGCTTTCTAAGACCCATTAAAAGGTTAAAAATCCCAAAGCTTTTTAAGACCAATTAAAAGGTTAAACGTCCCAAACCTTTCTAAGACCCATTAAAAGGTTAAAAGTCCCATAGCTTTCTAAGACCCCTAAAAAGGTTAAAAGTCCCATAGCTTTCTAAGACCCATTAAAAGGTTAAAAGTCCCAAAGCTTTCTAAGACCCATTAAAAAGTTAAAAGTCCCACAGCTTTCTAAGACCAATTAAAAGGTTAAAAGTCCCACAGCTTTCTAAGACCCATTAAAAGGTTAAAAGTCCCACAGCTTTCTAAGACCCATTAAAAGGTTCAAAGTCCCAAAGCTTTCTAAGACCCATTAAAAGGTTAAAAGTCCCACAGCTTTCTAAGACCCATTAAAAGGTGAAAAGTCCCACAGCTTTCCAAGACCCATTAAAAGGTTGAAAGACCCGTAGCTTTCTAAGACCCATTAAAAGGTTAAAAGTCCCATAGCTTTCTAAGACCCATTAAAAGGTTAAAAGTCCCATAGCTTCCTAAGACTCTTAAAAAGGTTAAAAGTTCCACAGCTTTCTAAGACCCATTAAAAGGTTAAAAGTCCCATAGCTTTCTAAGACCCATTAAAAGGTTAAAAGTCCCATAGCTTTCCAAGACCCGAACCCTGGACAAGTTGGCCTTTCGGGTGTAAGCCAATAATAGGTCGTTGAACTCAACACTACCAGTCCCACAGCACTTGTCAGCAAGCTAGCTGGAATCCCAAAGGGAGTCAACGATAGGCTTATGACCTTGAAACTCCCACTGGCATCTGGCCAGAAGCACCTCACCATTGTCAGTGCCTACGCCCCAACCATGACCAACCCGGATGAAGTGAAGGCGAAGTTCTACGAGGACCTTCACTCTGTCATTGCTGCTATCCCAAAAGCAGACAAGCTCATCATTCTTGGGGACTTCAATGCTAGAGTTGGCTCTGACTACATCTCCTGGGATGGAGTGATTGGAAAGCACGGTGTGGGCCACTGCAACCCAAATGGATTGCTTTTGCTTCAGACCTGTGCAGAGCACGAACTGTTGATAACCAACACAGTTTTCTGCCTCCCTACCCGTAACAGGACGTCATGGATGCACCCTCGCTCAAAGCATTGGCATCTCATCGATTATGTCATTGTCAGGAAAAGGGATAGGCAAGATGTACGTGTAACAAAGACCATGTGCGGCGCCGAGTGTTGGACAGACCATCGCCTTGTAGTCTCGAAGCTGAATATTCGAATCCAGCCCAAGAGACGCCCTCAAGGCCAGAAGGCTCCAAAACGGCTCAACATCGCTAAGCTGAAAAACATCACCATCAAACAGTCCTTTGTGGAGCTGCTGGAAGATCGTCTGGAATCCGCCTCTCTGGACAACCAGAATGTGGAGTCTGACTGGAGGACCCTGCGTGAGCTGATCTATAGTACAGCTTCAGAGACCCTGGGACCCATGTCCAGAAAGCACAAAGACTGGTTTGATGAAAACTGTGATGAAATCAAGCAGCTTCTGGATGAGAAACGCCGTCTGCATCAAGCCTACCTGAGCAACCCAAAGTCCACATCAAAAAAGGATGTGTACGATGCCATCCGCAGGACTGTTCAGCAAAAGTTACGCCAGATGCAGGATAAGTGGCTGAGTGACAAAGCTGATGAGATCCAGGGATATGCTGACAGGCACGATATGAAGAGGTTCTATGATGCCTTAAAAGAAGTCTATGGCCCCACATCCTCAGGATCATCCCCCATCCTCAGTGCAGATGGGAATACCTTGATCACCGAGAAGGAGAAAATTCTCGAACGCTGGGCTGAGCACTTCAACAGTGTCTTAAATCGCCCTTCCTCCATAAATGATGAAGCCATAGACCGTCTCCCACAAGTCCCCATCAACGAAGCACTGGACGATCCGCCAACACCTCTTGAGACCCAGAAAGCAATTCGTCTGCTATCCAGTGGCAAAGCACCTGGCTCAGACTCCATACCAGCAGAGGTCTACAAGGATGGAGGCACTGTGCTGACTGAGAAGTTCCATCAGCTGTACTCACTCATGTGGAAAGAAGAGACGATCCCCCAGGATTTCAAAGATGCATCTATCATTCACTTGTACAAGCGAAAGGGGAACCGGCAAGCCTGTGATAACCATCGGGGCATTTCCTTGCTCTCCATCGCAGGCAAGATACTTGCCAGGATCCTACTAAACCGCCTCACAGCACACCTTGACCAAGGTCATTTGCCTGAGAGCCAATGTGGATTCCGGAAAGAGCGTGGAACCACCGACATGGTGTTTGCTGCAAGGCAGCTGCAAGAGAAATGTCAGGAGCAAAATGCTGATGTGTTCTCCACCTATGTCGACCTCACTAAGGCCTTCGACACCGTGAGTAGAGAGGGACTGTGGAAGATCATGGCCAAGTACGGATGCCCTCGGAAATTTATTTCCTTGGTCAGCCAATTCCATGAAGGCATGCAGGCTCGAGTCCAGGACAAAGGCGAAACATCTGCTCCTTTTGCTGTCACAAATGGTGTCAAGCAAGGCTGCGTCCTGGCTCCAACGCTGTTCAGCCTCATGTTCTCTGCAATGCTTACTGATGCCTTCAGAGATGGCGATGTTGGAATCGGCCTAAAGTACCGAACAGATGGTAAGTTGTTTAACCTCAGAAGGCTTCAAGCAAAAACGAAGGTCATGACAGACATCATCAGAGACTTTTTGTTTGCTGATGATTGTGCCCTCAACGCTGGATCTGAAGCTGACATGCAACTCAGCGTTGACAAGTTTGCCACTGCCAGCAGGAACTTCGGCCTTACCATCAGCACGAGGAAAACTGAAGTTCTCCATCAGCCAGCCCCAGGGAAACCCTACGTTGAGCCCAACATCACAGTCAACGGTCAGAGACTCAGTGCGGTGGAGCGGTTCACATACCGTGGCAGCACACTGTCACGAAATGCGACCATCGACGATGAAGTGAACGTCAGGATTGCAAGAGCAAGCGCAACTTTTGGTAGACTCAGTGCAAATGTCTGGAACAGAAGAGGCATTAGTCTTGAGACCAAGCTAAAGGTCTACAGAGCAGTAGTTCTCCCCACACTACTGTACGCCTGCGAAACTTGGACAGTGTACCAACGACATGCCAAGAAGCTGAACCACTTCCACACAACATGCCTCAGGAAGCTACTGAACATCAAGTGGCAAGACAAGACCCCAGACACAGAGGTGCTCGCAAAAGCCACCCTTCCCAGCATCTTCACCATCCTGATGCAGTCCCAGCTTCGCTGGGCTGGACACGTGGCGCGCATGCCAGATCATCGGCTGCCCAAAAGGCTCTTCTATGGCGAGCTGCAACAAGGGAAGAGATCACACGGAGGTCAGAAGAAGCGCTTCAGAGATACTCTGAAAGTCTCTCTGAAAGCGTTTGATATCAACCCTGACTCCTGGGAGGAATCTGCAGTGGACCGTGACAAATGGCGTGCTGCTGTGCACAAAGGCGCCAAGTTGTGCGAGGCCAACAGGACTGCTGCAGCTGTTCAGAAGAGGCAGGCCAGAAAGTCACGGGCAAACAAGCTCCCTGACAATGGTATGCCTGTCTTTGTCTGCCCCAACTGTCAGCGAACATTTCGTGCGCAGATTGGACTATTCAGCCATCTGCGCATTCACAGATAGATTCATGAGCATCCTCTCCCCCACCCCACCACCACCCTCCCCCCATCCCCCAGCTGGATGACAACGATGGTCATCATCGATCTCGATGGACACACACCACCACCACCACCAGTCCCACACGATCAAGGCCGTTGGGACAGTGACTCAGCAGTGTCGAGGGCTCAGAAGAGGAAGATGGGGCCCAACACTCTCCCTCTGCCATTTTAACCTTCCCCAAGCGAGATCAGGTACCCCTTACACACTTGCCAGTATTTTCTACCCGTCTACAAGAATTTTCGTGATGGTATAAGACGATAAACCGAGCACCCGCGTGTTGCTTGTACTTAAAAGAACTCACCGCAAGCACGAGTTCAAATTTCTATAGAAGGATCCACTTGTAGGTGTTAAAAAAAAAAAAGGTAACGAAAGGTCACACAATACAATACAACGACTCAACACAATGCAGTGAAGTGAGGGCCATCGGAGTGCCTTTCACAAGGACACGCAACACCATGCCAAAACGGGGCCTCGAACCCTCTGATCCCTGGTGTTCACTGGATCAGAAGCCCCACGCAACAAGACACGATCGACTGACAACACGTACTTTTGGCCTGAATCTTTAAGACAAGAAAGGTTAAATTTTCAGTGGATAATAATGAAGAAAGGCTGTGACATCACTCCCAGGATTAAAATGTTGATTTTTTTTTAATTTATTTATTTATTTATTTTTTTAGTTTTTGTCGTTTATGTTCCCTTTCTGTTTTGTTCGATTTTATACAGATAGTTTATCCTCTTCTTTTCAATCAAATTATTTCAATAACGCCCCCACCCCATCCCCACCCTATCCATATATATATATATAGGCGGTTACAGCAACGCACTGTGGAGTGCAGAGAGCAAGATGAGACACCGAAAGGATATCTTGGTCATCCACTGCATCCGTGCTCATCCTCCAGTCGTCTCGACTTAGTCTTGCCACTGGAAATTGGTGGACCCGGACGAGAGAGTGAGGTCGACGTTGCGCAACTCCTCTTCACTTTAAACAAACTCATCGCGCAAGTCATCAGTCATCCAAAATGACCTTTCATCCTTCATCATTTCATCACCCCCAAGTCCTGTGGCGACAGGCGAGCGACGAAACGACAGGTGTGGGTACACTGGCAGTCGCAGCCGCAGACCTGCACGCAGGCGGCTCAGGCCATAGGGTCGTTCTTCGTCGACAGGAGCAGCGATGGAGCTCGGCAGCCGTCTGAGCGTCTGAGCAGCCCTCTTTAGGAATGCACTGCTCACCTCCCTGGCATGAGGAAGGGGCTAGAAAAGGTGCCCTAAAAATTGCCTGCTCCATATCACCCTGGCCAGCATACCGCGGCTGGCGGGGACCCTACATCAGCGGTCGAAACAAAGAGAAAGAAAAGAAAAAAGCAAGGATCGTTCCTCTCACCATTGGTGCTTGGAACATAAGGACTCTCCTGGACAGAGATAATGCGGACAGACCCCAAAGGAGAACAGCACTAGTTGCATCCGAACTCGCCAGATACAATATCGACATCGCAGCCTTGAGTGAGACTCGGCTTGCAGGCGAAGGCGAGCTCTGTGAACGGGGATCTGGTTACACCTTCTTCTGGAGTGGACGAGGAAGCGAAGAGCGACGTGAGGCTGGTGTTGGTTTTGCAGTAAAAACAGCACTTGTCAGCAAGCTAGCTGGAATCCCAAAGGGAGTCAACGATAGGCTTATGACCATGAAACTCCCACTGGCATCTGGCCAGAAGCACCTCACCATTGTCAGTGCCTACGCCCCAACCATGACCAACCTGGATGAAGTGAAGGCGAAGTTCTACGAGGACCTTCACTCTGTCATTGCTGCCATCCCTAAAGCAGACAAGCTCATCATTCTTGGGGACTTCAATGCTAGAGTTGGCTCTGACTACATCTCCTGGGATGGAGTGATTGGAAAGCACGGTGTGGGCCACTGCAACCCAAATGGATTGCTTTTGCTTCAGACATGTGCAGAGCACGAACTGCTGATAACCAACACAGTTTTCTGCCTCCCTACCCGTAACAGGACGTCATGGATGCACCCTCGCTCAAAGCATTGGCATCTCATCGATTATGTCATCGTCAGGAAAAGGGATAGGCAAGATGTACGTGTAACAAAGACCATGTGCGGCGCCGAGTGTTGGACAGACCATCGCCTTGTAGTCTCGAAGCTGAATATTCGAATCCAGCCCAAGAGACGCCCCCAAGGCCAGAAGGCTCCAAAACGGCTCAACATCGCTAAGCTGAAAAACATCACCATCAAACAGTCCTTTGTGGAGCTGCTGGAAGATCGTCTGGAATCCGCCTCTCTGAACAACCAGAATGTGGAGTCTGACTGGAGGACCCTGCGTGAGCTGATCTATAGTACAGCTTCAGAGACCCTGGGACCCATGATCAGAAAGCACAAAGACTGGTTTGATGAAAACTGTGATGAAATCAAGCAGCTTCTGGATGAGAAACGCCGTCTGCATCAAGCCCACCTGAGCAACCCAAAGTCCACATCAAAAAAGGATGCGTACAATGCCATCCGCAGGACTGTTCAGCAAAAGTTACGCCAGATGCAGGATAAGTGGCTGAGTGACAAAGCTGATGAGATCCAGGGATATGCTGACAGGCACGATATGAAGAGGTTCTATGATGCCTTAAAAGAAGTCTATGGCCCCACATCCTCAGGATCATCCCCCCTCCTCAGTGCAGATGGGAATACCTTGATCACCGAGAAGGAGAACATTCTCGAACGATGGGCTGAGCACTTCAACAGTGTCTTAAATCGCCCTTCCTCCATAAATGATGAAGCCATAGACCGTCTCCCACAAGTCCCCACCAACGAAGCACTGGACGATCCGCCAACACTTCTTGAGACCCAGAAAGCAATCCGTCTGCTATCCAGTGGCAAAGCACCTGGCTCAGACTCCATACCAGCAGAGGTCTACAAGGATGGAGGCACTGTGCTGACTGAGAAGCTTCATCAGCTGTACTCACTCATGTGGAAAGAAGAGACGATCCCCCAGGATTTCAAAGATGCATCTATCATTCACTTGTACAAGCGAAAGGGGAACCGGCAAGCCTGTGATAACCATCGGGGCATTTCCTTGCTCTCCATCGCAGGCAAGATACTTGCCAGGATCCTACTAAACCGCCTCACAGCACACCTTGACCAAGGTCATTTGCCTGAGAGCCAATGTGGATTCCGGAAAGAGCGCGGAACCACCGACATGGTGTTTGCTGCAAGGCAGCTGCAAGAGAAATGTCAGGAGCAAAATGCTGATCTGTTCTCCACCTATGTCGACCTCACTAAGGCCTTTGACACCGTGAGTAGAGAGGGACTGTGGAAGATCATGGCCAAGTACGGATGCCCTCAGAAATTTATTTCCTTGGTCAGCCAATTCCATGAAGGTATGCAGGCTCGAGTCCAGGACAATGGCGAAACATCTGCTCCTTTTGCTGTCACAAATGGTGTCAAGCAAGGCTGCGTCCTGGCTCCAACGCTGTTCAGCCTCATGTTCTCTGCAATGCTTACTGATGCCTTCAGAGATGGCGATGTTGGAATCGGCCTAAAGTACCGAACAGATGGCAAGCTGTTTAACCTCAGAAGGCTTCAAGCAAAAACGAAGGTCATGACAGACATCATCAGAGACTTTTTGTTTGCTGATGACTGTGCCCTCAACGCTGGATCTGAAGCTGACATGCAACTCAGCGTCGACAAGTTTGCCACTGCCAGCAGGAACTTCGGCCTTACCATCAGCACGAGGAAAACTGAAGTTCTCCATCAGCCAGCCCCAGGGAAACCCTACGTTGAGCCCAACATCACAGTCAACGGTCAGAGACTCAGTGCGGTGGAGCGGTTCACATACCTTGGCAGCACACTGTCACGAAATGCGACCATCGACGATGAAGTGAATGTCAGGATTGCAAGAGCAAGTGCAACTTTTGGTAGACTCAGTGCAAATGTCTGGAACAGAAGAGGCATTAGTCTTGAGACCAAGCTAAAGGTCTACAGAGCAGTAGTTCTCCCCACACTACTGTACGGCTGCGAAACTTGGACAGTGTACCAACGACATGCCAAGAAGCTGAACCACTTCCACACAACATGCCTCAGGAAGCTACTGAACATCAAGTGGCAAGACAGGACCCCAGACACAGAGGTGCTCGCAAAAGCCACCCTTCCCAGCATCTTCACCATCCTGATGCAGTCCCAGCTTCGCTGGGCTGGACACGTGGCGCGCATGCCAGACCATCGGCCGCCCAAAAGGCTCTTCTATGGTGAGCTGCAACAAGGGAAGAGATCACACGGAGGTCAGAAGAAGCGCTTCAGAGATACTCTGAAAGTCTCTCTGAAAGCGTTTGATATCAACCCTGACTCCTGGGAGGAATCTGCAGTGGACCGTAACAAATGGCGCGCTGTTGTGCACAAAGGCGCCAAGTTGTGCGAGGCCAACAGGACTGCTGCAGCTGTTCAGAAGAGGCAGGCCAGAAAGTCACGGGCAAACAAGCTCCCTGACAATGATATGCCTGTCTTTGTCTGCCCCAACTGTCAGCGAACATTTCATGCGCAGATTGGACTATTCAGCCATCTGCGCACTCACAGATAGACTCATGAGCATCCTTCCCCCCACCCCACCACCACCCTCCCCCCATCCCCCATCTGGATGACAACGATGGTCATCATCGATCTCGATGGACACACCACCACCATATATATATATATCTGTGTGTTGTGTGTGTGTGTGTGTGTGTGTGTGTGAGGAGAGAGAGAGAGAGAGAGAGAGAGAGAGAGATTGTTTTCCATCATCACTTGAATGCCTGAAGCATTTGTTCAGGCTCTCAAGGCCTAATCAGCGCAACTACCCCCCTTCCCGATCCTCTCCCCTAAGCCCACTCCAGTTGTAAAGCATATGTTGTAATAGAGAAAAGTGTGGATTGTTGTCTGGTTAACGTTAACGCCTCCGCCTAGAAAAGAGAGAGAATCTGGACCAGCAGGTTCGAATCCCAAATTAGCCAGTATTTTGTCCTCCTCCACTAGACCTTGAGTGGTTGTCGGGTCGCTAGTCATTCGGATGAGACAATAAACTGAGCGTCCGTATGCAATTAGCGCACGTAAAAGAAACCACGGCAGCTAAATGATTTCCCTGGCTAAATTATGTAGAAAAATCTCATTTCACTGGAAAACAAATACACTTGCAGGCACAAAAAAAGCGTGGCGCTGCACTGCAGCCACACACATTCCTTGGGGAGAGCAGCCCGAATTTCACACAGTGAAAACTGCTATGACAAAATGCAATCAATATGTCACTCAAGATTTTCACTAGTGACTTTAGTTTTTATTTATTATTGTTATATTTTACTGCATGCATATTCTTTACTTAGAAATGGCTGTACATATTATGATAATGGAAGCAGGCAGACAGAGAGAGAAGGGAAGAGAAAGACAGACAGACAGACAGAGACAGAGACAGAGAGAGACAGAGGATTCCCAGTCAGTGACAAATTTCCTCGACAAATACAAGTGTGCTAACAACCACATACCAGTCATAACTGAGGCCGGAAGAAGGTCAGGGTTATCGAACGTATACGGTCCCACCCTGCTCTTGGTACAACCAGGGGGCGTTACTGTTCCTCCAGTTTCCGGTTTGACGAGAGCTGTGGGCGGGCACATCAGTTTTCCATGCTGTTGGTATTGTCGTTGTTGTTGATGATGATGATGTTGTTGCTGTTGTTGATGCTGCTGGTGGTGTTGTCTCTTCGATGGCTGTTGCTGATGGAAGAGCTGAAGATGTTGCGAGGGAGATTCCTCATGTTGCTGACGTTGATGTTGATGTTGATTTTGATATTGCTGTTGCTCTGGCGGATGGGATGATGACGGCAAACTCTGGTTCACCATCTTGGGTTCTGGCGATAGACGGCAACAATACGCATTGAGACATCTCTCTCTCTCTCTCTCTCTCTCTCTCTCTCTCTCTCTCTTCTTTTCTCTTTCTCACCCTCTCTCTTCCCCCCTCTCTCTCTCCCCCCTCTCTCTCACGTGCATGCGTGAGCCCTCTCCTCTTCCATTCCTATCCATTTAAATTCATCCCGCCATATTTTCCCTAATTCTTTTCATAGAATTCAATGCACAACAACTTGTTACTTACATAAACATCGAATGATAAGCGAGCCTCTGCAAAATTAGAAGAAATGTGTGTTTTGGTCTTGTCTTTAGTGAAATTCACACATGGGTGTATCGTTCACTCAGTACTTCCAGCATTTGCCGGCTGGGCGAACGTTTCAGGCTCCCCTTACCAAAACGAACATTCCAACACGCAGTGAATTCCAACTGTCATGCGATTTACTTGATTGAAAGTATCCACTACAAATGTGCAATATGTACTGAGAAACATGTATGGAAATGTGTTCTTGAAAATATCAATGCTTGTATTCATTTATCGCATGCATGTTGTGTAGAGAGATGTATTCTTAGGAGTATGAGGTTAGGTCATTGCTGGTTGCAGTGTCCAGTTAACAAGCACACACAGATTTCTACAATGGACGTTTTATGTGTGTGTGTTTTGTGTGTGTTTTTTACATGAAGATTTGGCTTGGCTAATCGTTTTCAATTACAATCCATTATGCATTTAACATTTCATTATATTTCCATGCACAAAAGACACATTTGTTGAGTTTCAGTCTGCGAAACTGGTCTTGTCTTTTTTAGTTAAGACTTGTGTCACACAGTCCCATTGGTTAATAACAATTTTTATATTATTTTCTTAAACTTTATTCTAACACTTTGATACAAAGCAAAGACATTATTTTTGTTTTGTAATAAAATGCAAATTCGACAGGATGCAAACAGAAAGTATCTTCACACGTTTGTGCTCTGTTCTCAAGTTCATTTGATTCATTCACAATGACCCTTACCCTGTGGAAATCCGTCGAGTTTCAACAGAACAGGGAGAGAACAAACAATCTGATTCAAATTCACATGACCCAGAACATCCGACTTGAGCATCTCAAAAGGGGGGCAAAGTTGAGCGATGAGAGATGGCGCAGAGGGGAGAGGGAGAAAAGGGAAACAGAGAGAGAAACAGACTTCCTTCTCTGATGTTCACCTCCGCGCCGGTGCTCTCAGCGCATTCTTTTATTTCCGGAGGACTACTGACAGCCGGACGTGACGCATAAAGGCCATGGCGCTCGCGCCCAACTCCCCATTGTCCGCCCATCAGTGCTGACTGTCACTGTTGGCATTGTTCATTTCGTGGCTGTGCCGGAAATTTGAGTCAGTATGCTTTTCTCTAGCCAGCTGCCGAGAACGTCCAATATCTAGACTTTTGACAGACATTGAGGGCACCATCATATTCGTGCGGATCTGAAGGCCATTTCTGTTTCAGCAGACTCTGTGGAACGACTGGTTACAGCAGGCGGGGACAGAAGAAAAAGGTGATAGCTGCTGCGAAAAAATAATTACAACAAGACTAACTCTCTGAAAACAAATTTGAACTGAAAAGCACAAGTCACTAGGTCGTTTAACTCCATATACCAACTGAAGGGGATGGTGTGTATGTGGTGGGGAGGAGTGGGATAGTGGAGGAGGTGGGGTCTTGTCAACAGGAAGATTGACAGGAATACACGGGAAAGCAGAGTGGTGTAACTTCAAGTTATTACTGAATTCTTGTTACCTTTTCTTTCTTTCTTTTTTAAAATATTTTTTTCATAGTTACTTGGTTACTGGTTTGGTTTCAGCTGACTGCTTCATTTAGTTTTAAAAGTCTGCAAGCAAAATACATGCACGTAATTCACGAATTTGTAACGCACCATTCTATTCCGCCCCAAAATGATTTTTTTTTTTAACACAACCGCAACTGTGATGGGTAGCGAGGTACAAAATCATTTCAATCAACGCATTTCTGCGCAAGGGTATCAGTCGTAATATAAGTATTATAACACTGGCAGAAATAGCAGCAGCAGTATCAAAAGCAAAAGCACAAACAGTGACAGCTGTGGTACTAACTGCGGCCGCAGCCGCTGTAAAGCAGGACTCAAAGCAGCAACAGGAGAAGCATAGATGTGGTGGTAAAACAAGTTCGTATTTAGTGCGATCCCCCAGAGGTAGACTCAATAAAACGTTCTCACATGGTATCATCCCCTAAAGGTAGTCTCACTTCTCCCTCTCAATCCCCCGCCCCCCCCCCCCCCCCCCCCCCCCCCCCCCCCCGACATGCATACAAACACGCACAAATGCACACACGCATGCACAAGGGCGCGCGCGCCAGCACACACACACACACACACACACACACACACACACACAGATTATTTCACGAATGAAAATAACACATGCCATAAAATATCAAGATGGATGGATTGATGGATGGGGGGAAGAATGTACGGATGGATCAATGTGAATGGATGGACGGGTGGAAGGACGAATGCCCCCCTCTTCCCTTCCCCCCCCCCCCCCCCCCCCGCCCTCCTCGCCCCGACCCCCTACCCACCACACACACACACGCAGCCTCACCCTTGTCAGTAGTCTGCTGCATGTCGTCCTCCACAGGGCAGGGAGGGGATGTCAGGATGGGCGTGGCAGTCAGGCAGTGTGCGGTGCTGATGGGCAGGGTGAGGAGGGGGTCGTAGTCCTTGGGGGAGGGAGGGGAGTGGAGGACGCTGAGCGCGGAGCCCACGCTGTGCGAGTAGGACTGCTGCGGGGAGAATGAGCCTGGCTGCTGGGGAGACAGGTAGGATGACAGCGACTCGGAGGAGTAGGACCCGCACTCTGAGGAGGACACGTACTGCGTGCTAGGGGACTCCTCCCCACCACCCACCCCGTACCAACATGGCGGGTAGCCCTCAGGACCACCACCACCACCACCACCAGCCGCCGGCATCTCCTGAGTAGGGAGGAGAGAGACGGAGGAAGGATCACAGGCGCGTGGCGGGGAGAGGTCGGAGGAGGAGGAGGATGGGTAGGGACAGTACAGAGGAGGGGGGAATTCCAGGGGGCAGGTGGTCAGTGCCGCGCTCTGCTGTTCCGCTGTCCAGCTCAGAATGTCGCGCACGGAGAAGCGGGTGCCAGCGCTTCCGCCGTTAACGTACCCGCCCGCACTGGGGTACATCCTGAGGCTTAGGGTAGGGGAAGTGGGTTCAAATCCTCAATGAAATGCTTTTCCTCGTAGTTCGGTATTTTCAATCAGACAATTGGAAGCATAGCGTACAGTTCAATTCGTTGAGATGCTGTCAGTGAGCAGGAAAAGAAATGTGTTACATAATGCAGACAGAACGTGTAGTGTGGAAATAACAAACACAGCCAAACGTGTCCAGTAGTTTGTATCAGTGCTGCTACCACCGTCTTCAGAAAACTCGATTTCTCGTTGACTGTATATAAAAAAGCAGCAACAATTATGCAACACATCAGTTATAACGTTCAATGGTGCTGTCTTAGTCTTTCGTGAATAGCATAATGCAGTGGGAATTTGAAGTCGTCTACAGCTATATCTTACACTGGTTTCAAGATCAGAGGCAAAGCATCGCAGCCGGTGACATCCATCTACACACTGTCCCAGTAGACCGCTCTTTGTCAGAGGCTGCAACTCAGTGTCCTGTCGTTATGAAACACGATAAACATTAAGGACAAAGTCTGTAGAGACACAACAATGGTCACTGCAACGAATTAGAAATGGGTGTCGAGCACGTCAGCTTCCCCTTTCTGCTGTTTTAACAGCCATTGGCAGCTTCTTACTTCCGTGACAGTGTCAGTCCTGAAAATATGGACAACTTCCCAAATAATGGATGGAAGGTTTCCAGGCTTCAGGCGGTCAGTTGATGCTATGACGACCACTCAAGTGACCTGTCATTGTGAATCTGGAGGCAAAATATGAGTCATGTTACGCTGTTCCACCCGCGCTCTGTTTTAGAATGTCATTCACACACTCGTTGACACAATCCTCCAAAATATCACAGGACTAAAAAACAAAACAAAACAAACAAAAAACCCAAAAAAACAACCAAAAATCTTTCAGCTCGTAAATCTAACGCACACGTCACAAGTACACCTCAGTCGGTTTGTCAGAAGAAATCAGTCGCATCCACAAATGATGTGCAAAACAATCGTGTACGTCTCCCATAAATGGCAACATCAATTACTTCCACAACCCGAATATCGTGCAATGACAGCCATCCATCGATCATACTGCAGTGTCTCCGTGACCACTCAGCCAGCGACAACGTAGATCATGAGGTGCCATACAAACCACGCACCGTTGTCAATCAACTTTTTAAAAGTCAGCTTAGTCTTTGCATTGCCTGCATCAAATCTCTGAAAACCGCAGACCATGTGACACGAGCTGACTGTTTCGTAGTGAACCAGTTCTGTCATGAACTGATGCAGACAGAAGGCTATCCTGTTTCCTGGTTCCGTGTCCTGAAACGACAAACGACAAAGAAACGACTCGGAAGATGCTGAGTTCTGATACCAAGCACACTTCTGAATGTATCACTTTACACACACTTGTAACATGCTGCTCTCGGTCCTTGGCTGCACCACTACACACACGCATACACACAAACTGTGAGTGTGTATTTCTACGATGGTAACACCCTTTTCACTTTCTCTCTCCAGCCCCTTTCTTCCAGCCCTAGTGGGAGGAGGGGGAAGTGGGGGGGCTTGAGAGATGCCTGCCAGTTCCCCAGTGCCCCAACCGGTGTGTGTTTCACAGTGCATAAGCGCCACCCTCGTACCGACACCAAATCAGCTGTGGAGGCTCCTCTGGAGAGAGAACTTGCAGAGACAACATTGCGCTCTTTTTTCTCTTTTTTTTTCTTCTTGCCGAGTGACTGACATTGTGCTGCTGCCCTCGCCCCGCCCACAACCTCTTGCATATTCATAGAGTTTCTGCTTTGGTGTGAAAAGTAAGGGCGTTTTGTTTACGGCTTGAACGGGCCGCAGGAAGAGAGAGAGAGAGAGAGAGAGAGAGAGAGAATGTGTGTGTGTGAGGGGGTTGGGGGTGGGGGTGGGGGGCTTTAGAGCGACAACTAATAGGTTGTTAACCTCTACTTGCAGAGTCTGACGTGGTCTGTTACAGTGTTACCGTGGTGTTTGTCTTGCCGTCAGTGTTAATCACGTGGATCATGGTGTCAGTACAAAGATGATGAAGACCAAGAGTATGATGACAACTTTGATATGGTATCATATGATCCTTGAGACTTGAATTTGTGAAGATGAAAAGCTTATAGGGAATATACTGATTTGCGATGTGTTATGGTATGGTGTAGTATAGTATGGTACCGAATGGTATGATACGACTACAGAATAGTAAGGAATTGTATGGCATGTTATTATATGGTGTGGTATTACATGATATTATAAGGTATCATTCGAAGATAACTAGCAATGGCGGTTACGCTAGTATACGGGTCGTGAACGGGTCAGTACATACAGGCACAGTGTTCAGAAGTCCAATTGTTCACAGAATCAATCAAGCAATCAATCAACTAAACATTCAGTACACTGTTCAACTATTAATTCTGTCAATAAATCAAAGAATGGATTAGGGACGGAACCAATCACCCAGTCACCCAGTCCATCGATTGACGAAGGTGGCACTGTCAGTGAGGGTCTGGATTGGGATCCCAGTCTCGCCGTTTCTCCCAGGGTTTGTCTCAAACTGAGCGTCTCCACAATCGGATGAGACGATAAACCGAGGTCCCGTGTGCAGGACGCACTTGGCAAGCTGAAAAAAAAACCCTACAACCCCAAAACAAAACAACACATGGCAACGTTAAGTGTTAGTGTTGTCCTCTGGCAAAGTTCTGCAGAAGACGTCCACTCTGATCGGTACACAAATATATTTGATGTACATGCGCTCAAAGCCTGATTAAGCGCGTAAGGCATCTGCCTAGCTGGTGTGGAGTAACGTATATGGATTTGTTGGAATGCAGAGTCGCCTCCTTGAGAAACTGAACTGAAACTGAGACACTGAGGGGACTCTACGGCACAACGTATTGCACGTGCACACGTGATACTGGCAAAGACTTGAAGGAAAGAAAGAAAGGAGGAAGTACAAAAAGAAAAAAAAAAGGAAAGACTAAATGAAAAAAAAGAGAGAAAGAAACATCAAGAAAAATGATCATGAAAATTATCATCGACGCCATTTATGTCGTCATACTCTCTCTCTCTCTCTCTCTCTCTCTCTCTCTCTCTCTCTCTCTCTCTCTCTCTCTCTCTCTCTCTCTCTCTCTCTGGTTTACATCTTTTCCACTATCACTCCATTAATGCTTGTTACCAATATACTTGATACACACACACACACACACACACACACACACACACACACACACACACACACACACACACACACACAACACACATATCTAACCATAAGCTACGTACGCTTGCACACACACACACACACACACACACACACACACACACACACACACACACACACACACACACACACACACACACACATGTCTCAGCATCAGTTACCTACGCTTGCACAGACACACACACACACACACACACACACACACACACACACACACACACAAGACAAGACAAGACAATGGTTATTTGTTAGGCCTCCGGCCCATAACAAAGGAGTGGGCCACTAACAAAAATATTACACAGAGAGAGAGAGAGAGAGAGAGAGAGAGAGAGAGGCGCAGTAGCCGAGCGGTTAAAGCGTTGGACTTTCAATCTGAGGATCCAGAGTTCGAATCTCGGTAATGGCGCCTGGTGTGTAAAGGTTGGAGATTTTTCCGATCTCTCAGGTCAACAGACATGTGCAGACCTGTTAGTGCCTGAACCCCCTTCGTGTGTATACGCACGCAGAAGATCAAATACGCACGTTAAAGATCCTGTAATCCATGTCAGCGTTCGGTGGGTTATGGAAACAAGAGTATACCTGGGCATGCGCACCCCCGAAAACGGAGTATGGCTGCCTATATGGCGTGGTAGATAAACACACACACACACACATGCACACACACGCACGCACACACACACACACACACACACACACACACACACACACACACACACCAGACTCCAAACCCCAGGCAGTATGTGTCCCGTCCGTTCATATAGCTGGCTGCAGATAGACATCATAACTGTACTTCCGGCTCCAAAGCCTGGCCTTGTGTGACGTCACGGGCAAGCCATCATGGCCGACTTCCGGTGGCCGGATGTAGCGGAAGGCAAGCCAGGAAGGTTGGGTGACCGGCACATCCGGGGCTGCTGTACACAATCACTTCGCTGTCTGCGTCGTTCTGTGATACTGGGACCGCTGTTTTCGCTGTTCGCTTCATTGTCAGTTGCCACTGAGTGGTACTGGAGAACCGCTGGGTCCCGTCTGTTGTATGATGCTGTTATTGCAAGCAGTGTGTGTGTGTGTGTGTGTGTGTGTGTGTGTGTGTGAGTGTGTAGGGGGGGAGGGTGTGGGTGTATGTGTTGTGTGTGTGGGGGTGAGGGATTTATAGAGTGTGTGTGTAGTGTATATGCGTGAATGTGTGTGCTTGTGTGTACCAAAATGGTATGTGTGTGTGTGTGTGTGTGTGTGTGTGTGTTATATTTATATGTGTGTATGTGTGTGTGTGTGTGTATGTATGTGTGTGTGTTTGTGTGCGCGCGCGCGTGTGTGTGAGATTGTGTGCGTGTAGTTTGTATGGGAATAATCGCGCGTGTCGCGCACCTAAGCTCTTAGACCGAACCTCAGAAAGAAGAAAAACCAGAGAATCCCCCCCAACCCCCAAAAACAACAAAAAAACAAAACAAAAAAAACAGAAGTCAGCTGTGGCCAGACAGATGGTTCGTAATTTAATGCAGACCAGTCAGCCATCTGTCCCAAACCAGCGCACGGGAGATACCGCCATCCATCCGGCTCCTCTCTTCTATCTTCTCACCAAGGTCAAGGGCTTCAAGAGGAAAGGTCAAGAAGGTCGACCTTGTGCATGTCATTAGTCACCGACGTCATCCCTACTACAAGATTCCGATATGCAGACTGTCCACTTCACTGTGAATGAATGAAACTTGTCCCTATTCGTTGGTAGATGTTCTCTGAGTTAGGATCCTCACAGAAGAGGTTTTCCTCACTCAGATTCGAAATATGCAAGTAAGTTCAAACTTTAGATTCCGAGCAAGGATATTGTCTTCTACACTGGCCTACTGGTGTTACACTTAGAGCAATTTTTACCCTGTACCTTTTCAACATGTGACGATGATTATGTCCTGGATTCTGGGGTTTAACTGCTGTGCTGTCTCAGTAGCAATAAGGAGAACGAAAAAAGACAAATGAAAGAATGAAGATCGAGAAAAAGGAAAGCAAAGACATAATAAAGAGAAAATGAAAGATTCGACGACAAAAAACAAACCCAAACCAAACCAAACCAAACCAAAACAAACAAACAAACAACAAAAAACCAACAAAAAAAACCAACGAAAGATTGAAGATACTGTCACACACACATGCACTCGAACACATAGTCACGAACACAATAACCAGACGAATATAAAGGGTCATGACAATTTAATGACAGAAGCATCATCATCAAATTGGTCATGATAATGATCATCATCATCATCACCGTTATCATCATTTACATTACGTCATGTACAACGGACGCCAAGATTTGTTCGCGTCGGGTTCACACACACACACACACACACACACACACACACACACAATCACGCTCGCACGCCATACACGCACGCGCATTTAAAAACACTGATATGTGTGCGCGCGTAGTTCCCACATATGTTCACATACACGCTCGCGCTTGCGCGAAAATAGAAAAGAGCGCATTTCCTAGCAGCCGTATGTGGACGGCCATTGAAGACTGACATGGGTTTCCAATCTGTTATACCACCACAACATCCAGTATAAGATACTTATCACTACCATATGTATTTGATGATTATTATTATCACCTCATCCCTCAATGAATAAATGAACATGCTAAAAAAAAAAAAAAAAAAATTTCAAAAATTTAAAAAAAGTAAGTACAACAAGCTATCACTGGCACAACTGTCCAATTTCAACCAGCGCCCAGAAATCGCCACTAGAAGCTCTCTTACAAATTTGCTGCCAGTACGATGCTCAACCTTTCTGAAAGTCTGTCACTCTGATTTCAGACTTTTTTTCTCTCTTTCTTTCTTTCTCTCTCCCTTCGAGGGTTTTCTGCTCACTCAGTCCAAGGGTTTGTAGGATTTTGAGTTTCTTTTTTGTTTGTTTGTTTGTTTTTACACATCTGTGCCTTGTGATAGATTATTCACTCGTTTGAAAAAAATCGAAATGTCGAAATGTATTCACATATTTGTGAGCTGTCGACTTTACTGTTCAGATATGACCGTGCGAGTTGTGCATGTAAAGCTCGCCCCAAAGTCTAGCAGTAAAAAAATTATCACTCTCCCCAGCAGATGGTTGCGAACCTTAAACCACCCAGTTGCATGAATGATTTTAGTAGCGCTAAGTTTGCTTATAGTATTGAGAGTGTTCCAAACTTAATGCACATTCCATAGACTTAGGAATATTCTTCAGTTAACCCTAAGAAAACATAGCACTGCTAAGATCGCCTATGCAACTCAGTTCTTTCTTCCACATAACCCTTTTCTTGCGCGTGAGCGTGAGCTGAACGTACACGAGGTGGGTGAGCGGGTAGTCTCGGCAAATGGGGTGGACAACATTAGAAGGGAGGTGGGGGGGGGGGGTTAATTTTGTGAGCAGGTTATGCGCTTGAGTTTCTGGTCTGCGTGCATGTTGCTGAGGAAAGGGGTTAGTGTTGAGGAAGGACATCTGGATTTGTTGGAAGAGTGGGAAGGAAGGGGGCAGGGGTTTAGATAGTTCCATGAAAGAGCTAACAGAGTTGATATGAAACAAATTACCACTTCCTAATACGCTTGCCATTGCTGGTTTGCTGGTTTGGTGGGAATCATATATAACACACCTTGTCACCAGTATCATGTATTCAGTTTTGTCCTCCTCTGTTCTCACTATAAATCACTGGACCGTGATGACTGAAACCTGTGGGAATTATGATAATACACACCTTGAATGTCACTGGTATTTTGTGTTCAAATCTACCCTCAATTTTTGACACCGTGAGGGGTAGTATTGGTAGGAATCATATAACATACTCTGAATATTACCACTATCTTGTGCTCAGATATAACCCCATCCTCTCTTTTATGGACTGTGAAGACTAGAAATTGGTGGGAATCATGTAACACACCTGGAATGTCACAAGTATAGTCTGTTCAAATATACCTCCTCTTCAGTTCTTAATATATTTGATTGCGAGGACTGAAAGTGGTGCGAATCATGCAACACACCTTGAATGTCACCAGTTTCATGCTCAAACCTTCCCCCTGTTTCCGACGCTATGAGGACTGGAATCGGTGGGAGAGGTATAACACACCTTGAATGTCATCACTATCGTGTGCTGAAATATACCCCCATCCTCTCTTCTTTTTTGGGCTGTGAAGACTGGAAATTGGTGGGAATCATATAACACACCTGAAATGCCACCAATGCTTTGCGCTCAGATCTACACTCCTCGGCGTTTTCACAACTTTGGACTGTGTGACCGACCGTTCAGATGTCCACCAGCTTGAGGTCACTCTTCCTGTGAGTCGCCATGAGCCGCTCCTTGCGGGATAAACTGATGGCGGAGGAGGAGGCGGTAGCGCAGGAGGAGGAGAGGGAGGGGGTGGGACCGGTGATGGAGGAGGATGAGCAGGTGGGGGGAAGAGAGGGCGCGTTGCCGGCGCCACCGCGGGCGTCTTCCTGCTGCACCAGGAGCTGCCTGCAGTTGGGGGAGGAGGAGTGAAAGTGGGAGGGGAGAGGGAGGCGCGGGAGGTGGGAGTCAGTGGCAGAGGCTCTCTGGTGGTGGGCGCCGGTGAGGTCGACGCTGGAGCATCGGGACATCGTGACCCGGGACTGCGACCGCCAGTGGGGGGAGAAGCCGGAGGGGTTCTGGACCAGGGGGACACTGGAGCACTGAGGCAAGGGGACACCACCAACACCACCACCACCAGAGGCCGCGGCGGGAAGAATGATGGTCGCCCCTTGTTGTTGTTGTTGTTGGTGGTGGTGGTGGTGACGGAGTGTTGAGGAGGAGGCACCTACTTCTCCTTCCTCCCATGGTTGTTGTTGCTGTTGCTGCTGCTGCTTCTGCTTCTCTTGTTGCTGTCGCCTGCCCACCATTCCCACCACCCCCTCCTGCCCCACAATGACGTCACGTGACGTCACCGAGGTTGTCGGCTGGGAGGAGGAGGAGTGAGGGGGGCCTCTTTTGCGGCTGCCGCCCTTCAGCCTCGGGGAGACGGTGGGAATAGTAGTGGTGGTGGTGGTGTTGAGGGTGGGGGTGGGGCTGTCCTCCATGTCCGGTGGCCTGAAAACCAACAGCATGACGTGTAAAAGAAGATGGGTGGAGACTCCCCACCTTTTTTTTTTTTTCCAAAATATATTCATGTCTTTATCATGTGTATGTTTTCTTGATGAACCCCCCAAAAAAACAAACAAACAACAACAAAACCATCCAAAACTAAAGACATGGCAATGTAATTGTTCACCATATTATACCTCACAAACAAATTTCCGTGTGGATTAATAAAGTATTTTTGATTTGATTTGATTCCAGTCGCATAAAAACAAGTTCTAAACAATGCAGATGGGTGGAGGCGAGTAGAATGATCCTCAGTAGCCTAATTTGTTGCTCATTAATTATTTTATTTTATTTTATTTTTTTGTCTACGCTTTTCGGAGAGTAAACCCTGCAGAGGTATTTGATAAAACCGTACTGGTTCAGTTCTAATTTTGAGTTCAACATCCCCCCCTCCCCCCCAATCTGCATCAAAATCACAAAGTCGCAACTTGGCCATATCGTTATCACTTATTTGAGATATATATATATATATATATATATATATATATATATATATATATAACACCCTCCCCCCTCTCTGACTCTCTCTTCTCTCCTGCTATTGTCTGCCTGCCTATTATCCTTGACCCCTCTCTTGCCTAGTCTCTGACTACTTTACTCACCAGCCTCTCTTCCTCTTCCCCAAGCAACACTTCACACTGTATTATTCACGTTGCATGCTCTGGGTGCAGTTTTTTATGAGCTTTGTTCACTTATGTGTTTTTCTTTTTGTAATTTAAATTCACCTTTTTGCACTTCTTCAATGTCTGTGTGTGTGTTGCATTTTGACACACCAGTAAAAGCCCTTGATAAAGACCAGTGGTCGAAATCGGTCGGGCATCAAACTGTTTTGTTGTCTTCCTTTTTTCTATTGTGATATATATATATATATATATATATGTCCAGCTGCTATCCGACTCTCGATGTCTCCCTCCAACCCTGGACTAGAGGTACGATACAGTTATAAGATTTACTTAATGCTTTAAACAAAACCTTGAATTATGACCCAAATACAGACAAACCAATAAAACAGTCACAAGCTTACATGACTGAAGCCTCAATGACTGAACGACACATGAAATGAATGATGAGCACCTAAAAGCAGCTAGCACTCAATCAACTCTAACGAAACGAAACGAAATTTTATTTCATCAGGGAAATGAGATAAGCAAAACATATATGCTTTTATCCACGTAGCCCTGGCGTATAAAAAGAAAGAAAGAAAAAAAAGAGGGATGTGTTGGATAAGGCTACATCAAAAGAACACATGAGCACAGAACCATTCATAACAAAGATATCAACGACAAAAATCCGCTGAAAATTCACGGGCATGAGAAACTTACGAAAAATACTACAACAAAGCAACAAAGTACAATAACTCTGTCCCACCCCCTACACCGGTCTCCTTCCCTCCAACCCCATGCACATAGTGAGACCCTCAGATTTCAACATTCACACGTGAATATGATTATTATCAAAGGCATCAAAATACATGATGATAGACCAATGCCTAACCAGATAGGCAGCCTGTTTTGGAAATGACTGTGTTTTTAAAGCGCTTAGAGCTTGGTCTGACCGAAGACAGGACGGGCGCATTACAGGTATCCATGCCAGTCAAACAAAATGTGTAAAAACAAGACAGAAAAAGAAAAGAAAAGAAAACACCGAAGTAGGCATCAAGCACAGACTGACCTGGGACTTCTCTGGAACAACATCCCGTCATGCAATATGTCTGCAGCACGTGCGCTCAGTTGCCTGGCCACTGTACAAACACACACACAAACACGCACGCACGCGCGAACACACACGCACGCGCGAAGACACACACACACACACACACACACACACACACACACAATGAAGAAACGTTACGTTGAAATGGATGTACAAGGCAAGCTGATAGAAATGAATATGACTCATTATAAGCAACATTTTTACGTTTATAACATCATAAGCTTGAACGTTTAATCAAGCACGTGAAATTTTTGTTTTCTTGTTGTTGTTTTCTCAGGTACTTTCTTCATAAACGTTGAATTCATAAAATGATTACCATTAACTGGTTTCAGTGACAAATTAGTTTGAAATACATTCTTTGAAACTACGAATTTGGTACGTAGATAGGAAGAAAGAGGACAGAAAAGGAAAGCAAGCAAGCGAAAAAGAAAAACAACAAAAAACAAAAAAACAAAGAAAGAAAGAAGGAAAAGGCACATTTCCCCCCGATATAGCTCCGCAGTGTTGTTTGCATTGAGACAAGTATGCACATGGGAAAAACATGCACGTGTGTGGCGAGAGTAGGAGACAAGAGAGGGTGGGGGGGGGGAGAGGCCTGGGGGTGGTGGATGAATAATGTTAACCCCTTGACTGCTGAAGCTTGGTTAAATGAGATCAGTGAAGCGGAATCTAAACTGCAATATCTACTTTGTGTGTGTGTGTGTGTGTGTGTGTGTGTGTGTGTGTGTGTGTGTGTTGTGATTGATTTTGAAGAACGAAAGTAATGCAGTCCCAACAGGAAGAAGTCCAGGTCGAGGAAGGTGACTGACATCGTGATCTGGAAGCTCAGCTTTACCGCTGTGACACGACAGCTTTCACTGACGTGCGTACCCGTCAGCAGCAGTCAAGGGGTTAAATACGATGAACAGAATGATAACAATAATACAGAATCGACGATTTGCAGGCCACCTAACCGCATGTCACGTTACAAAAATAAAATCCAGACAACATCGATATCAACAGAGACAGCAGCAGTTGTAGCAGAACAACAATACTGAGAAGACAAGAGTGTTCTTTTACCATTTACCACGCTGCAAGCTGGCACGGAAAATTGTTTTTATGCAAACTTCAACAAAAGCTAGGAACCTGGGATGGGTTACATGAGCGACCTTAGCAGCGCTATATTTGCTTAGCGTTAAGAACGTCCCAAAGTCTATGCAAGATAGTGTGGAGTTAGGATCGTTCCTATCGCCAAGAAAACTGAGACTGGCGAAGATCGCTCAAGCCAAACAGCCCAGGCCGGGACTGCATTCACAGGCGATAGTAGCTGAGCCACGTTTGCTTTGCGTTTAGAATTTTTCTAAGCCTTCGTTAATTCCATATAGACAAGGGACTTTCCTGACGTTGAGCAAACGCACGCATCACTACTATAATCGCTTTTCCTTAAGTCTGCGTTAATTCCTTAGACATGGGGATTTTCTTAACGTTGACCAAACGCACGTATCACAATTTTGATCGCTTAAGGAACCGAGCCTGCTGCATACACGCGCATTGGTCACAGGCACTATGTGCACATAAACAAAGGGTACGAACATCGCAGGCTGGCGCATAAGCAACATACATGTCACAACGAGCTCTCTGTCTGTTTGTCTGTCTGTCTCTCTAAGAACATAAGTATCACAACTTGCTCTCTCTCTCTCTCTCTCTCTCTCTCTCTCTCTCTCTCTCTCTCTCTCTCTCTGCGTATTGTCAACGTGTGTGCAAGCCGAAGAGCGCACCTGTGTGTAAGGATACTGAAAAGACGTGTACGTATAACATGTATGTATTTATGAACACCAACGCGTTCGTGCCTGTGCTTGTGTGCGTCCGGCAACTGTGCGCGCCCACACGTACACACTCGTGCCGTTGTATGCAAACATGCACGCCCGCGTGCGTCTGAGCACAGTGAAAAAGCGTAACAGATGAATTGTGTATGTATTTATGCGCATGCTTCAATGTGATCGTATGTGTGTTTGCGCGCGTCCGTGGTCTGTGCGGGCACACACGTACACGCTCATGCCAGGGAATACATGCATGCACGTTCCTGTGTGAATATTCATTGTGATGAATAATATGTTTGTAATCTGCACACAGACATTTTGGCATCCTTTTCAGCATGTGGTGCGTGCGTGTTCAGCACATACATACTGCACAAAAAGTTAAAGACCACTTCATAAAAAGTAGGCATATTTTCTTAAAAAAAGAAACAAACAAACAAACAAAAAAGAAAATCGAGGTGATTTGAATTATGCAAGCTATACATCTACCATGAGCCTGTCACTGAATACACAGTCGGCTATTTCAGGCACTTGTGCCACCTAAACAACTTGAAAAATGAGTTTTAAAATCGATGTTTTAGCCAGAAAGTCAGTTATTGAGTGGTGTATACAATAAACAAAAAAAAATGTATTGTTTTCATTGTAAATGAACAAAGATGAAGAAACCACCTCTGTTTATGTGTGGTGCTCTTTACACTGGCTGCTCACACTGCTGTTTACCGCGCGCCGAGAAGTTCGGCATCATCTGATAATGCCCCCCAAAGAAAACTGCAAGTTTTTACATAAATTTTTGTGAACTTTGTATGATCTCACCATGCCCCCAAGAAGATGAACTGTGCAACTGAGTTCACAAGTGGTCCTCAACTTTTTGTGCACCCTGTGTTATGTCACCATGCCTCCCCCAAATGAGAAAAACTGTACAAGTATTCAAGTGGTCCTTAACTTCTTTCTTTCTTTCTTTTTCATGACTGCGTTTGGTGACAAGTGACAGACTGGGAGATTCTGGGAAGAACGTACGTGGAGGAGGTCCCCCGCGCAGAGGGCCCAGGGGTTCTTGGGGAGACCGCTGCTTCAGCTCCCGTTCCCCCCGCGCCCCCTCCCGACACGCCGCGGCGCTCCGCTTGTCCGCGCCGCCTCCGCCGCGGGAAGCGGTGACCAGGTCGGGAAGTAAGGGAGGCAAGGCAGGGACGAGCGTGGTGGCTTTGTACTTGCCCTCCTTCTCTCCCTTCTTTACCATGGGCTTTCTCTCCACGGGCTGTTGTTCCGTCGCCTTCCAACAGTACAGTATTGTATAGTTGTAAGCCAGTTATCGTCAGGTTAACTCCTTGACTGTTGTGGACCTTGGTTAAATGAGGGTTAAATGAGATCAGTGTGGGTGAATTCCGGGTGCAATTTCTGCTTTTTGTGTGCTTCTCAGTGGTGTAAAAAAAAACAAAAAACTTTTTACTCAGTAAAAGTAATGCAAGGCCGGGGACAAGTCGGTCAAAATTTTTAATACAGCACAGTGACTGACATCCTCATACTGCAAGTTCAGCCTTACATCACTGAGGCATTTCACCGAAAAGCATACTCGTCTGCAGCAGTCAAGGGGTTAAGAAGTTGTCTTGGCGGCGCTTTCTGACAACACACGTCACATGAGAAAGGGAGCAGAGGCACTGATGGGCACTCTTGTTTTTGGTGGAGTTTGTGTGTGTACAAAATGGTAGTGCGTGCGTGCGTGTGCGTGTGTGATATTAATATATTTGTGAGTTTTTGTGTGTGTGTGTGCGATATATATATGTGTGTGTGTGTGTGTGCGTGTGTGTGTGTAACCAATGAGTGTGGCTGTGTGGGTGTGTATCTGAACTTTTATAATAAAAGAATTCTGGTGTTGAAATATACATTTCATTTGTATATAAAAAAAAAGAAAGAAAGAAAGGAAAAAAAAAAACTTTTTTTTTTTTATATTGGATTTCTCCCGTGAAGCGCAGCCTTCTGATGTTCTTATATTTATTCTTTTATCAGTAACGGCAACAGAGGTGACCAAAAACAGTTTTCTGGTTTTAAACTGGACAATAAAGACGTATTGTTACTGATATCAATTTACTCGGGTGTGGTAAGATGCTGTAGGCTTACTGTACAATGAATAGCTTGGTATTAGGTGAAACTGGTTCTGAAAGGAGTACAGATACAAGTGTACAAATGAGTGCACGTGAGTGCGGGTTAGTGTGCATAAATAAATAAATAAATAAATAAATAAATAAATAACCCGTGAAGATTCCTGCAACACTGTAACACCCAAAGCGATGGAATACCGCCACTAATTTCAATGGGAAAAATAAAGCGACACACACACAATTCTAACGTCACTGAACAAAAACCAAATATATCAGAAAATAGAAAGCTTTACCGATTTCAATGTATTAAAAAAGAAAACAACAACAACAAAAAGCAACAACACACCAACAATATACTGAAGCCAGTACAAAACACAAAGGACTTAATGACTACCGTTGATTTCACGTTAAACCAAAACAACAGAAAACTAGCTACTAAAAATATCACAATAAACTACAAAGATAGCACTGCATCCATCTAAGTAAATGGACAATAAAACACAAACGTGCTGACTGTGACTACTTGATAGGGAGCAAATGGACACCTCCTCTTCCCCCGCCCTCCCCATCCAAAAAGTATGCTCAGAGGGAAATCGCAGCATACACACGGTCAGCAAAACCCTTTCAAACATACTTTTTGGTGAGAAAACATTCAACTAAAGATTCCGAGTCTCGAAATCCCCACTGAACAATAACCTGCAGCAATTTAAGTCGTAAAACAAGGGAGATTCTCCATGCATGTGGAAGCAGAGTGTAATTATGATAGTTAACAGAATGTATGACAACTTTTTCGTCCCAGAAATGAATCTTCCTCATTTTTCAGTCCATACATCTGAAATGTAACGCAGACAGAAAATCCCCAGTGCTAAGTTACCACTTTACACATATTATTAACGCTATAAAGAAAACCCTTTTCTTAAAATATATACCTGAACAATCAGAAAGGGACGTAGTTTTATTGCGTTATATTTTTTTTCTTCTCTTTTGTTTTCGCAGCAGATATGGAACCGAAAACTCGCTGATCCTGATCACACTGGCTGATTCTGATCACACGCACACACGCACACACACACACACACACACACACACACACACAACAGGTACACGCGCAAAAAAAAAGAAAAAAAAGCAAAAAAAAAGCACTACGAGAAATGGCAACATAACAAAATAAAGCAAATAGTTTCTCGGGTTAATTCTACAATAACATGACACGACCAAACAACACGACACAACACTATACCCGGTCAGTCCTACACAAAAGACCCGCGACACGACACAACACAACACAGTGCATCACAACAGATCTGACCCGCAACACAACACAACCGTTACCACGTCTCACCTCCAACATCTTCGCGGTGACGTCAGGCGGCAGCGATGATGACGTCATGCTTCCGCTGACGTCAGTGCCACGTGACAGAGAGGGAGGGCAGGCGTGAGGGATGGAGGGGAGGCTCAGCCGCTCCCGCTCACTGATAACCTCATCAGCATCACCACCCCCTCCTCCACCCTGAGCACCGTTAAGGGGTTGGGTACCGTGCTGACTGTGGCGTCGGGAAGGAGGAGGAGGGGGTTTGGTGGAGTGAGGGGCAGGAGGTGGAGGAGCGGCTCTGTGGTTGGTGGTGGAGGGTAGTGGGGAGGAGGGTTTGGTTCCGGGATGGTGTTGTTGGTGGTGGTGTTGGTGCTCTTTCCGGTGAGAGAGGAAGAGCCCCTTGAGGAAGTCCAGCGGGGTCTTGCCGCCCCCCTTCTTCCCTCCCACCACCCCCTCACCACCACCCCCACCCCCCATCACCCCCTTCCTGCCCCCGCCTCCCCTCTCCACGGGCGGGATATGCAAGGCTTCCTCCAGCAAGCGAGCACACCCTGAGGAGGGAAACAGTCTCAGTTTCAGTTTAAAGGAGGTGCCTAAAAGCGGCGCGGAGTGATCCATGTGTACGCTACACCAGATCTGCTTTTCAGATGCCTGACTTTCACTTAGACCCTAACACCCCTTTTTCTTCTTCATATTTATTATTATTATTATTATTACTGTTGTTGCTGTTGCTGCTGCTGCTGTTATTGTTGTTGATGTTGATGTTGTTGTCAAAAATGGTAATGAATGGTAGTGGTCGAGTTGGAGGCAGTAGGTGTTGTAGCATTATCATTATTGCTAGACGTGGTGGTGGTGGTGGTGGTGGTAGTAGTAGTAGAAGGAGTAGTAGCAGGAGTAGGTAAAGGTAGGAGCAGGAGTGAAACCAATTCACTGAAATCATCAGTATAAGTGATCTGTTTGAAGATGAGAAATGTCGGCCTGAAGGTGAGGGTTTCCATTATTGTAAAGACACTGATACTAAAGCCTGAAAACTCTTCTTCTCTCTTTCAAATAATGTTTATCTTTAAAGGCGCAAGTATGTTCATTACCCCTATGAGCGGACTGCTCGGCGTAGGCCAGTGGAGTGCCCCCGTCAGCGTCCTTGACATTGGCCATGACCCCGAGGTCAAGCAATACCTGCACGCACTGCACATGTCCCATGGCCGCCGCCCAATGGAGAGGCGTCCTGTGATAGTAATAATGACAGTGCTTAACATATAATTCCACACTCAACATCCATGTTTACTAACCATTACCATGTGCTTTTATATATCCCCCTCCCTCTAATCCCAACTTATTTCTTTTCTTTTCAAATGTGTTTTTTCTGACACCCTTTCATGAGGGGCAATGGCCTATATGAACAAACCATTCATTTATTCTCTCTCTCTGTCTGTCTGTTTCTGTCTCTGTCTGTCTGTCTGTTTGTCTGTATGTCTGTCTGTCTGTCTCTTATGAAAAGAAAAAAAAAAGAAAGAAAGAAAGAGATAAATCAACGAACGAACAAACTGAACCTATCGTCCGGATCGGGGCAGTCGGGCTGGCAGGCTGAGTAGACAGCCAGCTGCTGAACGATCTCGGCGTGTCCCGCCGCCGCCGCGAAGTGCAGGGCCGTCTTCCCCGTGTGGTCCTGGGCCGTCAGCATCCTGTCCCTCTCCCCCTCCGCCTCCCCCAGGCTTTCCCCTCCCTGCCTCGTCCTTTCTCTCGGGCTCTCCCCAGGCGGCCTGTCTCCCAGCCGGAGGGAAGAGGCGTGCAGCAGGAGACGGCAGGTTTCCGGGCAACCGTTCTGTCGCAGGAAACGGACGAGGGTGGGCATGGAAGGATACTCAGGGGACACATAAGAGACACACGGGATAGTGGGACCGTGTGACAGGCAAGGGACACGTAAGCGACCGTGTGACACACAAGGGACGCCTAGCGGACCGTATGACACACAAGGGACACCTAGGGAACCATGGCACACACAAAGACGCCTAGGGGACCGTGTGACACACAAGGGACACCTAGGGAACCGTGTGACACACAAGGGACATCTAGGGAACCATGGGACACACAAGGGACACCAAGGGGACCATGGGACACATAATTAACACCTAGGGAACCATTGGACACACAAGGGACACCTAGGAAACCATGGGACACACAAGGGACACCTAGGGGACCGTGAGACACATAAGGGACACATAGGGAACCATGTGACACACAAGGGACACCTAGGGGACCATGTGACAAATAAGGGACAAATAGGGAACCATGGGACACACAAGGGACACCTAGGGAACCATAGGACACACAAGGGACAGCTAGAGGACCATGGGACACACAAAGTATACTAGGGGACCACGGGACACACAAGGGACACCTAGGGGACCATGGGACACACAAGGGACACCTAGGGGACCGTGTGACACACAAGGGACACCTAGGGGACCATGGGACACACAAGGGACACCTAGGGAACCATGGGACACATAAGGGACACCTAGGGAACCATTGGACACTCAAGGGACACCTAGGGGACCATGGGACACCCAAGGGACACCTAGGGGACCATGGGACACCCAAGGGACACCTAGAGGACCATGGGACACACAAGGGACACCTAGGGAACCATGGGACACATAAGGGACACCTAGGGGATCATGGGACACACAAGGGACACCTAGGGGACCTTGGGACACACAAGGGACACCTAGGGGACCATGGGATATACAAGGGACACCTAGGGAACCATGGGACACATAAGGGACACCTAGGGGACCATGAGACATACAAGGGACACCTAGGGAACCATTGGACATACAAGGGACACCTAGGAAACCATGGGACATACAAGGGACACCTAGGGAACCATGGGACACATAAGGGACACCTAGGGGACCACGGGACACATAAGGGACACCTAGGGAACCACGGGAGACACAAGGGACACCTAGGGGACCATTGGACACACAAGGGACACCAAGGGGACCATGGGACACATAAGGGACACCAAGGGGACCACGTGACACACAAGGGACACCTAGGGGACCATGGGACACACAAGGGACACCTAGGGAACCGTGTGACACACAAGGGACACCTAGGGGACCATGGGACACACAAGGGACACCAAGGGGACCATGGGACACATAAGGGACACCAAGGGGACCATGTGACACATAAGGGACACCTAGGGAACCATGGGACACATAAGGGACATCTAGGGGACCTTGTGACACACAAAGGGACACCTAGGAAACCGCATGACGCACGAGGGACACCAAGAGAAGTATGTGACACACAGGGGACACCTGGCAAGAGCGCATCAACACAGTGCAGCCCCACCTTTTTCTTCAATGTCTTTTTTTCCCCCGTCTGCAAATGCATTAATTGTTTAACTACCAAGATGGATATTTCTCCAGAGAAATTTAAAATTTCCCAGGGACAACAAGCCTTTTTGTTGCTACGGGTTCTTCAGAAGCGTGCACAGAGCCGTTATAATGGTATATAGTTAGTTACCTGAGCGGCCCAGTGCAGGGGAAGCTTGCCATCCATGTCTGGCAGCAGCAGGGAGGCCCCGCGCTCCATCAGACAGCGGACATGGTCGGGCCGCTTGTGGAAGGCCGCCCAGTGCAATGCTGTCATTTGCTGGTGCCGTGGTGGATCACGATGCAGAATAGAACAAAATATGGAATGAGAACTGAACTGAGTTTCTGATTAGATTTAGAATTTTTGGGGGAATAAAGAAAAAAAAATAGAAAGAGAACAGAACAGAATTTTGGGATTACAGTTCAGAACGGGATGGAATAAGAAATGGAATGGAATACAGGAGAACAGAATAGAACAGGAGGTAATAGAACAAAGAAGTAGAACAGAAGACAGACAGAAGGAAAGAGAAGATAATTCGACTGAGCATTTATTCGTGCATGTCGCTTACACTAACACACACTCTCTCTCTCTCGTTCAGGTATGAGACTGAAAAGAGGAGGAAGAGATGAAGAATGACAGATAGAAAATGTCAGGTAAAGTAAGGGAGAGCGAGCGAGCGAGCAAGAGAGCGAGCGATATATACATACAGATAGGCTGATACATAATACATACAAATAGATATGTAGATGTATAGATATAGATATTAGAGAGAGAGAGAGAGAGAGAGAGAGAGAGAGAGAGAGAGAGAGAGATTACCTCATGATCCTGTTGATTAATGTCAGCATGGGAGGAAGACTGCAGCAGTGTCATTAGAGATCTGAAACAGACCAGTCCATCCTCCCTCTTTTTCATTCCGCAAAGGCATCATCGCAATTCCACTCTCTCTCTCTTACACTTCACACTGTTCTGTCATCAGAGTTCTGTCAATAAGGCATTCCAGTCTCCAGTAGCTAGCTTAGGAGATACGAGTGACACCCGATTGACAAACAGGAGCCAAAGACTTATTGAGACACAATTTTCTTTCCTCAGAATTGCTACTCGTAACACGAAACAGATTTGGAAGCAAC
>NC_134877.1:59294436-59301936 GCF_041734735.1 Babylonia areolata
CATCTCGGCCAAGAGGGCTTTAGGAAAGTTGGCGTGAGGATGATCCCCAAAGGCCAACTGGTCCCCAAGTCTACGAGGCTGTGCAACCTTGCCTGCTAGTTTGAGAGTCACAGTCCTTCAAAAAAAAAAACACAACAAAAGAAAAACAAAAAACAAAAAAAACAAACAACAACAACAACAAACAAACAAAACAGCACAACCCCCCCCCCAAAAAAAAAAACAAAACAAAAAAAAAACAAAAAAAAAAACCAAACAACCACCCCCCCCCCCAAAAAAAAAAAAAAACAACAACAACAAAACAACTGAGCTATAAACTGCTGTGGAGAAATCATTGATCATACAGTTCTCAAATTGCTGTTGGCACGAGCAAATGTCAATCTGTGATATAATTCGAGAGTACACTCATTACAGCACAACACAATACACGGTAATGCAGTATTACACGGCGCGATACGTTACAACACAGCACCACACAGCAACACACTACGCCACGCAACGGTGGCCTAGAGGCAATGACCTGACATGGGAAAGGAGTGTTCATTGGTTCGAGTCCCGAGTACGGAGCGGACTTTTTGCTCTCCCCACACCCCTCCCTTACTAAACAGTGTAGAAAAATCCACTTTGATGGTTAAAGGAATACACGCGCAGAAAAACAGTTCTATATGTGTGGTGCTGCACTGTGACTGGTGCGCTCTCCAAGGGGACAGCAGCCTGAATTTCACACAGAGAAATCTATTGTGACAAAAAATAACACGATGCAATACAATACAGTACAATACAACACAATACAATGCCATGTCATGCCACACAATACTATACATTACATTACACTATTGTACAGCAGGACAGTTCAGTACAGCACAGAAAAGTACAGTACAGTGAAGGGCAGCATAGGACTGTACACCACAATACCATACAATGCAGCGTTATGCAATTCCATGCAGTGTAATTTTGCAGAACACGACAACTTAGCACAGCATAACAAAGCACAGTACTACACAACACAGCACAGCGCAGCAGATCGAGACACAACACAGCACACAAAACAAATGGACACTGCAAAATCGCCGGGGAGGCACTCTGTACCTGGGGTCATTATGGTAGGTGGCGGCGTGGAGCGGCAGCCGCCCGGTCTTGTCGGCAATGTTCTGCCGCGCACCGTTCCTCAGCAAATACACCACCCCCTCCAGCCAACCCTGCCGAGGCAGGGGACAGAAAAACTGAATGAGTATAACACGCTGCCGCGGTTTCCCAAGTCTGATAAATAGAGCGGATATCATCAATCATGGACATCATCATCACCATCTGATATATTATAGCATCATAAGTATCACTACCGTCGTCATTGTCATAACCATCAATATTGCTGTCCTTGTTGTTATTATCATCATCATAATGATTATAACTAATACTATCATCATCATCATCATCACCATCACTGACTATTATTAATATTATTATTATTATTATTATTATTATTATTATTATTATTATTATTATTGTTGTTGTTGTTGTTAGTACATTACCATTATTATAGTTATTATTGTTTTGTGATTGTTGTTGTTTTTGTGGCGGTGGCGTTTAGACTATGAAAGTCACCCTTAATTATTCCATTAGCAAGATTTGATCACACACACACACACACACACACACACACACACACACACACACAAATACTGAGACACTCTGTGCAGTTCTCTCTCTTTCTCACAAATGAACAGACTGACATACGACTAGGCTTACAGATAAACAGATCAACAGACAGGCGGGTAGGCATACAGACGGACAGACTGAAAGGCGGACGAACAGACAGATAAACAGACATACAGGTTGTTACACAACCAAATAGACTTACAGGCAGGTAGGACAGATAGACTGACTGACATACAAACAGACAGGCCATGGGACAGATTGACAAACAAACACACAGACGGACGGACGGATAGACAGACGGACAGACAGATAGGAAGAAAGACAGGCAAATTGACATATGGACAGACAGACAAACAGGCGGGCAGGCTGGCAGAGGGACACATGGACAGATAAGCAGACAGACACACAGAAAGACAGACCAACAAGCAGGCAAGTAGGCAGACAGACAGACAGACAAAAATGCATGCAGGGAGGAGGGGGGGGGAGGGAGGGGCACAGAGGTGGGGGTGGTGGAGAGTTGGGCGGGATGGGGGGAGGAATATATGGACAGACACACAGACAGACAAAAAGGAAGGAGGCAGGGAGGGGAGCAGAGGGACATATGGACAGAGAGACAAACAGGCAGGCAGGTGGGCAGAAGGACATATGGACAGACAGACAGTCAAAAAGACAGGCATGCTGGGCGTGTGGGGGTGGCAGAGAGATACATGGACAGACAGAGGGACAGACAGAGGGGCAGACAGACAGGCCGGCAGAGGGAGAGACCTGGTAGGCAGCTACAGAGAGGGAGGTGCGGCCCAAACCGTCCTGCGCGTTTATGTCGGCCCCCATCTTCACCAGGCGTTTGACCGCCGTCATCTGCTGACTCAGCACTGCCTGGCCCAGGGGCGTCATTCCTGTACACGTCATCGTCATCATCATCATCATCGTCGTCGGCGTTGTCGTCATCATCAGCAGCAGCATAATCATCATCGCCATCATCGCTATCATGACCATAATCTTCACCATCACCATTATCGACATCATCATCACCATCCTCCTCCTCCTCTTCTTCATCGTAATTTCCACATCCTTTTGAGCGAAATACATTGTCTTGTAATATACGTCTGGTCAGTGGTTTGTGTGAATTGTATTGCTGAATGTTTGCTGGTCGACATTTTATATATATGAAAAACAAATTCTCTATAAAAGCATGAATGACCATCAGTGTAAAAATCTGCACGTGGACGAAAAGTCAAGAGGCAGACAAAAGAGCTGTGATCGTGACGTTTTATTTGTCTTTCAAATTCTTGTGTACATGTTATTGTAGTTGTTATTATTTCTGAACAGGAAAACATTCCATTTTGAATAGTAGGTTTTCTTTAATGGACAGTAAACGTTCTTGAATCTTGAATCATCGTCATGGTCGTCATCACCATCATCGTCGTCGTCATCGTCATCATCACCAACAGTGTATCTTCACTAGATGTTAAAATGTCATCATCTGCTGACACCACCAGATTAAAGGGAGCGATCCATGTACCACGTGACAACACCGGTAATAACAACTTCTACCACTGCCACTATAACTATGATCATTATAACCACTATCAGCAGCAGTAGCAGCAGCAGCATAATATGACACTATGGTACTATTTGCGGAAAGAAGAAAGATAAATCAATGAAACACACAAGAACTCATATCCGTTAACTGCTGAAATCCTCCTCCACCCCTTCTCTCTCTTTCTTTGTCACTGTCTCTGTCTTTGTATGGCGTTTTACTAGTGCTTTCCCTGCACTGATCATAAATAACGATGTGAACAACAAATATTGTTTGTATATGCGTTGTGTAGGTTGAGTCGGAAGGGTTATTGAATTAATATTTCATGTGCTTATGGTGTGTATTTAAACTGGTTACTTTGATGTGAAATATCTCTGATGTCCTTATTTTACACGAGTAGATTAATTTTATGTTGTGTGTGCAGTGTTTAGTTCATTTCAGTTTGACTTTTGTTTGTGTATCTCTATTTGTTATCTATGTTTTTCAGCTTCTAGTTGTGTGTGTGTGTGTGTGTGTGTGTGTGTGTGTGTGTGTGTGTGTGTGTGTGTGTGTGTGTGTGTGAGTGTGTGTGTGTAAGAGAGAGAGTGAGAGAGTGAGTGAGTGAGTCTGTGTGTGTATGTGTGTGTGTGTGTGTGTGTGCGCTGTACCATTTTTGTGTGTGCTGTGAATGATATACGGGATGTGAATCGTTTTTATCTCATTCTTATCATTATAACTATCTCAGACTGCCGACACGGCCAACCACAGTATAGTAAGCCTCCGCCCCCCCCCCCTCCCGCCACCCTCAACCCCCCCTCCCCCCCCACATTCCCCCCCTCCCCCCTCCCGATGAACCGTGAGTCCAGTTCATTGAGTCACCATCAGCAGATCGAGGCACTCTGCAGTCAGTTGACCACACAGTCAGCTGACTGTCCGACAGTGATGCTGTTTTACTGACCGTCAGCGTTGGGCTGCTCCAGAAGGGTGGGGTCCCTCTGCACCATGTGCACCAGCTGTCTGGTGTCCCCTCTGGAGGCCGCCTGGTGCAGCAAGGCCACCTCACTCTCCCCCTCTCCCTCCGCCTCTCCTTCGCTCTCTGCAAAGCGCGGGCGCGAAATGTAAAATTAAAAGCGAACGCACATCTGTACAAAAGGCCGAGACACAGACACAGACAGACACACTTACACGAACAGACACACAGGCACAGACACAGACAGACAGACACACACACACACAGACAGACAGACAGACACACACACACACACACACACACACACACACACACACACACAAGCTCTTACATGAGAAGAGAGACAAACAGACACAGAGAGACAGACAGAAACTGAGAGACAGACAGAGGGAGGGCGGGAGAGAGAGAGAGAGAGAGAGAGAGAGAGAGAGAGAGAGAGAGAGAGAGAGAGATCCGTTTAAAGCGCGTATTTAAAAAAAAAAAAAAAAGACAGTCCTCTGATTGTTTTCACAATTTACTGGACGATGATCAACACTAAGAGCACTGGACTCGACTATTGAGCTACAAAAATTATAGATGGGGCTGAAAGATGACGATAATGATGACAGTGATGGCAGTGCCGGTGACGACAGCGACAGCGGTGTGGAGACGACACAAAACGAGACACAGCAGAAGACACATGGAGCGAAAAGTCAAGAATGGACAAGTCTATATTACGTTCATATGTGGCCGTGTGTACTGCTCAGAATACAAGCATAACACATTATACTTAAGAGGTATGTACACATTTCAGTATACTTTCATCGAAGTGATCAAATGAAATAACATAAACAAATCAAAATTCAGTAAGAATACTTAATATTTTCTAAGAACATTTATCAAAAGTTTTGAAAAAAGAACACTTACGCTGTATCAAAGAGCAACTGAAAATAATAAAACAACCGCAACACGTATAGTTTCCAAACGACATAATTATGGGTTTAAGGGGCTTGTCTTATTTTATTTTTATTTTTTCTCATCTTTTTTCATTTATGTATTTGGGGGTCTTCTTCTTTTTCTTCCTATTATTACCATTAGGAGTAGTTGTAATGGTAGCGGCCTGTGCAGATAGGAACAGCTATCTACCCACCTCGTCCACCGATGGTACGCAAGGGCGCTACCTTGTTACGTCTGTCAGACTGCCGTCTGTTCACACCCATGGTGGTATGAAAGACCAAGGTCCCTTCACTCTACTGATGTTCTGGATGTCTCTTTCGTCACTGCTCTTTGTTCCGGGAAATGATGAATCACTGACGTTTTCATCCGATTCTCGACCATCGTTAATGTTTTGAGTGTTGAGAGAAACGGTTGTACATTTCATGAACAGGTTTTGTGGTTTTCATTGTTTGAGGATATTGAAGACTTTATCGTTAATATGCTGTGTGTTGATCAAAATTAACCATCCTCGTTTGACTGTCCATCACTGCGGAGCCACAGCGTGCTCATATCTGGCAAGTGTTCGTGTATGTGAGTCACTGTGAATGTTTATTCTGTTGTGAATACAGGCGGACTGTCTTGCCAGACAATGTTAAAAAATCAACTTTTATAAGCCAGAATGCTGATGTATTTTAAAAGAAAAAAAAAAAAAAAAAAAACTGTCTGTTATCATCTTCAACACTTAAATTTCTTGAGCTGTGTATCAGTAAAATTGTAGATGGTGTTTACTCATATTGTCATTCATAGGCCTGGATATATTTCTTGAGCAATTTATGTCCTTCATGCCTTTCATTTTAATGAGTGTTTTAAGTCTACAATCGAAGCAAAAACTGTCCATCTATAGTCAAGCTCTGTGTACGTCTCATGGTCCACTGGCATCTATCATCAGCATGCAGATATCTGGGTTGTCAAAGCCTGACAACATCCGCATCTCTGGAAGAACTGCACACTCATACAATTAAGTACGAGCATATTTGTGCAAAATAATACCTCCGAGGTATATCGACTCGCGATGGTTCATGGTGCTTCTTGTAACGACCATCCGGTTTTCGAGTAACAAAACTACGTCTATGGTTGCACCGATTCTTTTATTCCAAAAGATTGTGCACGACACATTTCGCTCTGACAAACAGCACCCGATATTCCATATACCTTTCCTCTGTGAAAAAAAAAGTGTCAGCGTTGGATCCAGATTTGTAATTACTAATTTAACGAACCAAAGCCCACACAGAAGTTATGAAAGACTGATAAGAGTTCTGCTTAGTTTTACATGTTATGAAGACTTATCTTGTGGACTGCGTTCCAGTCCATTGTTTTCACGTAATCAATTCAGTAATACCAACAAAAAAATGTCAGTGCATCCAGCATCATTTCTACACGTTGTGAACATAGCAGTCAGTCCTTTTGTAGACGTTTTGCAATCTGTGTAAGCTTCTTACTGCTGCACCTTTGATGTTTGGCAGCCACCAGATGGTCTAAGAGTGCAGCCAACACTTTGTGAGTCTGAAAATTGCCAGACTTTTCCTGTGGCTATACATATGAACGAACGCCATGGCTCGTTACATGGCCGAGTCATTTCCAGAGTAGCATTACTATTTCTGCGGGGAAATTATACCAGCAGTTATATCCGTATTGCTGACCAGATCGTCATAATCATATGTTGTAGACTTCCAGGCACAACTCATGTAAAAATCACACACAGCTTCCGTTGGCACATTTTGTAAGTTGTCACCACACGTCTGATGTTTCTGTCTTCAATCAGCATTGTACTCTCCATAGGAACACAGACAACACATAAACATATGTGGTGTTAATGGAATCTGTTGATCCGTGTAAATCCTCTCCACGCAGCCGTTCAGGTTTACTTCATCAAACGAACACGCCACTTCTGTGTTAATGGCAAACATGCTTTGATCAAAACACTGGCGGTCATAGCGCTAGTTACACAATAGTCACAATGGTGTTGGTCAACTCGGCTGAAAGCAGTGTGCGACTGGAGTGTACAGCAATGTTAACCAGTAACCCGTTTCGTGAAGTGGACACCACGGCTGCTCAGTGGGCTGTGTCTTATCCCACCTCATTAAGTCCGTCCGCTCATAGCGCTGAGTAGCTGTGACGTGGAATTGTCAGTTATGTGACCTGTTACCTAACGCTTTCTGTGAACTTTGCACCCACTTCCATCTCCACCCAACACACACACACACACACACACACACACACACACACACACACACACACACACGTAATTACTGTTGGTCAATGCACACAGTAATAATCGCCACGTATGTCCACGCTTGTTTTACCAAATCAGCCATAATACAACTGCAGTGGCTTGACGATTGTACTTCATAAGCCTATCAGATTCCGTGGCACTGAACTCTAA
>NC_134877.1:59309436-59374436 GCF_041734735.1 Babylonia areolata
CTTACACACACATGCACACATGTGCACACGCACACACACACACACACACACACACACACACACACACACACACACACACAACACACACACACACACACATTTTGCTTGTCACAATTATGTAAGTGGGTGTTAATTTCAGCACATTACATACCACCATGTCGTTAGTTTTGCTTGAGTCAAAAGCATAACAGACATTCATGCCACAGTCATAGTGTCATAAATTTGAAATGGTTGATTTGATGAAGACAAAACCTGAAAGGAAAAGAAAAAAAATTCACTGAATTCCATTTGCTGTGACAGACTTCCAGCAGAATGACCAGATCATAGAAGGAATGTATGATCTTGTCATTGCATTTTTGATTTGTTATTTTCAGAGGCATTGTGGCAGTGGTTCAGTTAAGGTACTGTGTCCTGAAAATTAACACAGTGTAGAAGGTTTGTCTGGATATTTGAAAGGAGGAATTCTGTTTAATGTCCTGTCACACATAGCAGTGATTGAAGACATTATTTTGAAATATATAACCCCCCCCCCCACCCACCCCCCCAACACACACACACACCCTCCCCTCCAAAAAAAAAAAGAAAAAAGGAGTATAGTAACTTGATGGAGTGGGGGTGGTAGGATAGGTGGAGGGTCAAATCAAAGATAAATATTTATAATAGATAGAAGTACAGTTTGAGAAAATTCCAAAAGAGACTTCATGAAAGTGAAGTTGTTAGTGTAAGAAGAGAAGAAAAACCTGCAATTTTACACTACAACTAGTACTACTACTACTATCTCTACTATGACTAGTGCTGTTGCTATTACCACTGCTGTTGGTACAACTAGTTAGTATTATGTACTGTTACAAACACACACACACACACACACACACACACACACACACACATATATATATATATATATATATATATATATATATATATATATATTACTAGTGATACCACCTCCACCACTGCTACAGCTACTAGTACTACTTCTACTATGACCACAACTATAATTACTTCTACTGTAGCTGTTGCTTCTGCACACTAACTTACCTTTTTGTTTGTTTGTTTCAGTGAAAATGAGCAGAAATTCACGAGCTGATCCTGGTGCACCTGTGAGAATTTAAATGATTTCTCTTGAGTTTTCATTAAGACATTTTTGTGACATTGATGTCTGTGTATGTGCTTGTTAATATATACATGTGGATGGGTGGCTGAGGAAGAGAGAGAGGAATATGGAGGGAGACAGACAGACAGACAATCAAAACAAATGTGAAAAAAGGCTACCTCAGAGTCAGATTGCTTTTGGCCATTTTTTAAATTTTGTTTTTTATTTGTTGCCTGCCTAAGGTCAGTTCTCTTTTTTAATTATCTAATTGATCTTTATTATATTGGTTTTAATGATAGTTGCGAGAGATCTATCTATTTTAGTATAGATCTGTCTTAGTATCTATTTTAGTAGTTAGTATAGATCTATTCTTAGTATTTTAGTAGTAACTTAATATCTGCCTGTCTCTCTGTCAGTCGGTCTATCCGTGTGTGTGTGTATTTGTGTGTGTGTGTGCATGCATTTCTTACTTAATTTTAACATTCATGCTAATTAAGAAATGTAAAATTTCCAAGTCAAATACAGGCAGATGTGTACTATAATACTCTGACATATTGAATAGACATAATAAAAGGATAGAATTTATCTGCTTTTTAAAACAGATTGCTTCAGTAATCACTCGCATATGTAGAAAAGGGGTTACTCCCAGTTTTTGCCCATGCTTCTTACTCCATCTTTTCTTTCTGTTCTCCCACACCCTACACACACCTAGCAACCACACTGTCTAGAGCTGTCTGCATTCATTCATCTTTTGTGTCTTTAAAGATTCTTTCTTTTTTTGCCCCACCTCTGTCTATTAAAGAAAGACTCTTTCTTTTCCTCTTTAGTATCTGTCTCCATTAAAGAATCTTTCTTTTCCTGGAGCTTCTGTCTCTTGTCTCTTTTTAAAGGCCCACAAACTGGCGAAAAATCCCTGGGATCCCACTTGCTGGCTCATGGTTGGACAGTTTTTTTGCCTGACCGTTTTTGCTCTGGCTTCACTGACAGGCAGTCATGAATCAGGGGAACCTGTTTCTGGCTGCAAAACATGGGAAAGGAGTCTGGTCTGTTGCTATCATTTATGCTGAGCAGCAGTACTCCAGTACCACTGTTTACACACACCACGCGCCTCATACCAGTTCAAACAACGGTTATGAATATCCCAGCTTCGGTTATGAATATCCCGAGCTTCCATGCCTCTCTCTCTCTCTCTCTCTCTCTCTCTCTCTCTCTCTCTCTCTCTCTCTCCCTCTCTCTCTTTCTCATGATCCAGTGGTTATGAAATCTTGGGCTTCTCTCTCTCCCTCTCTGTGATGATTTGAGAATAAAACAGTAGCACCATATTATGTAACACATCTGTTCATTCTGTTATACCTATAACTGAAACTTTTTTCAGTGTGTGTTTTTTTGTTGTTTGTTTGTGTGTGTGTTTATATACATGTGTGTGTGTCTCTGTGTGTGTGTGAGAGAGAGAGAGAGAGAGAGAGAGAGAGAGAGAGAGAGAGTCCTATAGTTTACTCATCTGAACTTTTTATAGTTTTCCTAGTACCCATACGCCACTTTTTTCACTGACAGATTGTGAGCAGACTTCTCCATTTCAAATGATGAATGTCACATTTTGTTATTAAATAACTAACTTCAGTACATGTTCTGCATCTGTCTATCCCGACCACACACACACATCCACCCACCCACACCCACCCACACACACACACACACACACACACATACATACACATACACACACACACACAAACACACACACACACACACACTCCCTCGCATTCTTTTTCGCACAGGCAAAACTGAAATTCCGAACATCAGTGACCAGATGCCCTGTGACCTGGTCAGCGGGGTTACTTTTATTATCAATGTACTTCATACTGACGACAGCTGCTGAACTTAGAACCGGCGTGAATATATATAGACTGGATTGGTCCGCCTCTGTCCCTTCGACCGACAGAGTGAATTTCATATTTAAAGTAGGCCAACAGAATTATTTTCTAAAACTCACAAAGCTGAGAGATTTTGGAGGGTTTTTTTTATTTTTTTTTTTTTTTATGGAAACATGATAAAAAGATGTACCATGAAACTTACAGCTGTGTTTGTCATTGTGGCCTGCTGGTATGTTTATAAATTTCTGTGACAAAAAATTGGTGTGGAGCGTCATTTTCCCATCAGAACCCTGAAAGGAAAAACTGAAGACACACCTTTTTACATTATTTTTTGCAGGTCTTTAACTAGTTTAAGTTGAACCTTTTCTTCTCACATCTCTGTTTATTTATTGCAGAATATCTCTTCCTCTCCCATCTCCGTCTGTTTGAAAATTTAAAAAATCATTGTTTTTATTCCCCATCTATGTCTTTATTATAGAAATGTCTACCTCTCCCACCTTTGTATGTCTGTTTAATAAAGAATTTCTTTCACTCCTATGAATTTGTGTTTTTAGATATCTCATCTCAGTCTCCCCCAGTCAGTCTGAGTCTCTTTATTAGACTGTCTTTTTAAAAGTTTTTATTCATTTATTTGGGTAAATTTATTTCTCTTTTCTTTTCTCTGTCTCCACTCACTTTTTTTTTTTCTATGTAATACTTTGACGGAGAAATAGAGGTGGAGAGCGAAAGTGTGTGGGAAGGGAGAAAAAAAAAGAAGAAAAAAAAGGGAGACGTGTGATGTGGTGTCATGCTTTCTGTTTGCCAGGCTCTGCCACCTCGCCCTGGTGCCAGCAGAGCCCCACTTGCTGTCCCGTTAGAAGCACCTGAGGTATGTGAGTGATGGCAGGTGTTTAACACCGTTGACAGCTGCTGATGAGTATGCTAGTCAGTGAAGGGCTGATACTTAAACTGAGACAAGACTGAGGAAGCAGGCCGGGATGTCTGTCACTACTCTTGGGATTGCATTACTTTTGATTAGTGAAATTGGTTACACCACTCAAAGGTGCACAAGAAGTTTTTTGAATACATTTCCAATTCATGTCACACTGATAAATCTGTATTTCATCTCCCAAAGGTTTGGCAGTCAAGGGGTCAATGGTAATGATAATAATGATAATGATAGTAATAATGATAATGATGATAAAAATAGTACATAACAGTACATTTATATATTGCTTTCAAACATCTCAAAGCTCTATAAAAACAACAACAAAGTCTATTCAATACTGCATCAGTGAGACACAAGCCGTAACACATTTTCACATACACACATACATGCCCACATGACCCCACCCCTGACATACACACACACACATAATGCACACATATGATATACACATGCAAAACGTAGATGAACTATAGAATATAAATAGTAATGAATGGAGTGCCTGAATTGTATAGAGACGGCTTCAGCAGGAATATTTTAGATTTGTTTTAAGATGTGAGTGACGGACCATGACGGTTTATACAGTACACACATCAGCTGAAAGTGAAACTCATCACAGTTATGAAGTAGAAGATGATGAAATCTAAAGAATCATATCATAGAGAGAAAAATTACAGAATCTGTCAAACATTTTCCATCGCTATTTACTGACTTTATTCCACCAAGAAAAAAAGAAAGAGAAATGTAAAATCTGTCATGGTCTGTCTTTTGTGAACTCCTGCCGAAGAGAGAGAAATACATAGTCAGGCCTGATCTGTCATAAGTGAACATGTACAAGAGAAAACTGAAATGCATCGTCTGTGCTGGTCTTTTTGGAGAAGGGTTTTACCGAGATAATTCCTTTTTTTTTTTTTTTAGGAAATAACGGATATTCAGATCTGTGGTTTCAGTTGCACGGAGACTGACACTTTCTTCTTCATTGACCTTGTGTGGTAGCTGGGTCCTGGTCTTTTGATGTCAAGATGTCTGTGGTGTACATGTGCCTGAAACAGCCATTTGCTATTCAGTGAAAGGACAGTGGGTGATCATATCCATTGTGCATGATTTAAATTGTCTATTGATATGAATGAATGAATCCTTGAAACTGAATCATCAGATTGTGTATTGATCTTTTTAACATTTTATGAAATCATGTTTACCTGCTTGTTTGCCTGCTTTTACGAAGTGGTCCTTACCTTTTTGTGAAATCTGTACTTACAGTGCATTGAGAAGCAAGATAAATGCCAACACCAGGCAGGTCCTCAGAGAAACATGCACCATTATGGCTTTAAGAAACACAAAATTACATGTCAATGGTGTGTGTGTGTGTAAGTACTACCAGTTCAAAGTCCTATGTTTCATGTTGTAACTTTTGATTGTCACTTTTTTGTTTTGTTTTTGTGTTTTGACAACAGGCAGAATACGATGACTTAGGCAACGATGCACCCCAAGTAAGTCACAGTCTGTGATATTTGGAAGTAACTGTGGAATGCATGGTGAACTTGTGGCAACATGTCCACTTAGGGAGCAAGAGAATCTGAGCGCACATGATGAGATCCCACACTCACCAGAATTTGTTTTTCCCCCATCCACTAGACCTTGAGAGGTGATCAGGATGCTGGTCATCAAGATCAGACAATAAAATTGATGTCCCATGTTGAAGCATGCACTTGGCACTGAAAAAGAACCCATGGTAACAGTAAAAGAACCCATGGCAACAAAATTCTGTAGAAAAGTCCACTTTGATTTGAAAACAAAATACACTTTCAGGCAGAAAAAAGTGGTACTGCATGCTCTCGCCAGGGAGAGAAGATTGAGACTCAGAGAAATCTGTTGTGAAAAATAGCAGCACTACAATACAATATGAAGGAATGTAATGCAGTACAATGCATATGATACAATACAATAAGTATTGCTCTTCATGTGGTCTCATGTCAGACATTTATAGAACTGCTGATCAAGCATGTGTTGTGTCAGGACTGCATTGTTTGAAATGTGATTTCCAGTGCATGTGTTTTGAATGGATGTTGACGAGAAGGAATCCTTGTATGGGTGTATGTGTGTATGTGTATGCATGTGTGTGTGTGTGAGTGTTTGTGTGTGTGTGTGTGTGTGTGTGTGTGTGTGCGTGTGTGTGTGTGTGTGTGTGTGTGTAAATTTTTATGAAATACTTCTAGTTGTATAAGTTAAAATCTGTCATATTTATTTATAATTTTTGCTTGTTATTTTCCATTTGATGTTTATGATAAATGTGATGAATGGTACTTTTATATATTTGTGTGTTTTAATGAGGCCAAAAGGTAATTTCACATGTGAGATGATAAAGTGCACTTGTCTTGGCATCACCAGTGACTGTTATTTGAGATTTAATTGTTAAAGACACACTGATTCTCTTAGTGTTTGTGGTGTTTGTTTGTGAGCATGACTGTTTGTGCATGCATTTTTGCTTGCATGTATCATGTGCATGTGTGTGAATTTGGTTGTGCATGATAGTTGTGCTCTGTGGAAAGCCCATACTGTGGGTGTGTGTCATTTTGATCATAAGTGGACCTGTTGTGGTGTCAACAGCTTATTCTTCAGGATGATTTCACTTACGGTGATGCTGGTGATGATTGAATGATGGTGGCTCCTTTGGAACAGTGAATGACCAAATGAATACCTTGGGTTGGGTGTTTTTTTTTGTGTGTGTTTTTGTTCTGACAGCGATTTCAGAAACGCATCCGCTGTACTTGAGTTGTTAGAGAAACCAACTGTTACAATTTTGCAGTATTTTGTTACGCTCAGTCGTAGTTCGTTCCTGTGTTACGCCAGCATCAAAATTGTTCGACTACATAGCATGGTATCAAATTATATATATTTGTTGTTGGTGGTGTTGTTGTTATTTTCATTTGACTGTTGCCATAATCTTTGTGTGGTCTGATACCTGTGGTCTTCTGTTGATGGCAGGATGTATATGATGACTGTGAGGAGAATCCTCCTCCCTTACCTCCACATCCTGAGACCCCAGAGGTTTGTTTGTTTTTTCTGTGGGTGGGTGGGTGCTTGTGTGCATGCATGCATGCTTGTGAGAGAGATGGATGGAGAGAGAATGGGCTGGCATCTTTCTGTTTGTATGTGAGCACAGGCATGCATAATAATGATGATGTTTATGATTATGGTAATAATTCTTATGATGATGACAACAATGGTTATGATAATGATGGTAATAATGATAATGATAATTATGATGATAATGATACTACTACTACTACTACTACTACTACTACTACTACTACTACTACTAATGCTACTAATACTACTACTATTACTCCTCCTCCTCAAGGCCTGACTAAGTGCGTTGGGTTACGCCACTAGTCAGGCTTCTGCTTAGCAGAAGCGGTGTAGCTTATATGGATTAGTCCAAATGCAGTGACACCTCTTTGAGTAACTGAACTAACTGAACTGTTATTATTATTGTTATTATTACTACTATGACTTCTACTCCTACAAAAACAACAACTTCTACTACAACAAGAACAACAAGAGAGGCAAGGCCTTCAAGACTCACTTGTGATACACTTAAAAAAAAACCCAGCTTTTATGTATTGAGTATAATTTCAAAATGTAATGTTTAAGATGAGAAAGATCAGTTTAAAGCAAATTAAGTCCCCTAGCATTAATTACAGAGTAATTTCCTTTTTTTACTATCTGCACCAAAAACGTTTGCAAAATAAATGAAACTTCCATGCTGAGCAAAAGAAGTTCCTGTTTGAACAGAAAATGATAATAATGACTGCTCTTGTTGTTGGGTCAGAATATCAGATCAAAGTGCCAAGTTTAGAGAATACAAAAAATATAAATATAACAGTAAATGCAGTTTGCATATACTTAGGCTTCTTTTTTTTATTTTTTTGTGCCCATCCCAGAGGTGCAATATTGTTTTAAACAAGATGACTGGAAAGAACTGAATTTTTCCTATTTTTATGCCACATTTGGTGTCAATTGACAAAGTATTTGCAGAGAAAATGTCAATGTTAAAGTTTACCATGGACACACAGACACACACACACACACAGAGACAACCGAACACCGGGTTAAAATATAGACTCACTTTGTTTACACAGGTGAGTCAATAAAAACAACAGGAGGAAATGAACCATTTCTTTAACGCACTCCTTCAGCTTTATATAATATCTTTGTGCACTCCACAAGACGGGTTATAATAATGCAAAGAAACATGGCAGAGTACATTCATACATACATATATACACAAAGCCATGTGTCATAGTGCCCTGTTTCTGATTTACAAGTGTGGTTAATGTGTGTGTGGTAACTGTGACATGATGTGTGCGGTGAGTGTGTGCAAGTGTGACGTGTGTATGATGTGTATTACTGTAACATGACATATGATAATTGTGACTTGATGAGTGTGGTAAATGTAACATGATGTGTGTGATATCTGTGGCATGATGTTTGTGATAACTGTTTGATGTGCAGATGGTATGTTTGATAACAGGGATATGTGTGGATGATGTGTGTGATGACTTACATGGTGTGTGTGCTAATGGTGACAGTTATGCTATAACTGTGACATGATGTGCAGATGTGTTTGATGACTCTGACATGGTTTGCAGATGAAATGTTTGATAGCTATGACATGAGGTGCAAATGATGTGTTTGATAACTGGGACAGTTGTGATAACTGGGACAGGTGTGGATGATTTGTCTGATGACTGACAATGACATGAGGTGTGTGATAAATGTGATGTGCTATAGCTGTGACACAATTTGCAGATGTTTTTGATGATTGTGACATGTTTTGCGGATGAAATGTTTGATAATTGTGACATAGGGTGTGTGATAACTGTGACATGATGTACAGATGATGTGTTTGACAACTGTCACATGTTGTGCAGATGATGTGTGACATGATGTGTTTGATAACTAACGTTGCTTGGGGTTGGTGTGTTTAACAAATGCGACATTTTGTGCGGTTGATGTGTTTTGTAATTGTGGTATTAGGTGTTGTTAATGTGTTTGATAATTGTAACATCACATGTCGTTGATGTGTTTAGTTAGTGTGACATTATGTGTGGTTGATGTATTTGAAAGCTAACATAGTATGTGGTTAATGTGTTTCGTAACAGGTGGAACAGGTATAGTTGGTGTGTTTGATAACAGTAACGTGTGGTTGATGTGTTTGATAACTGTTCTACTGTGTGTGGTAGATGTGTTTGATAACTGTAATTTTATGTATGAATGATGCGTTTTATAACCCAAACAATGATTATGTGTGGTTTTTGTCAACAGTAACATTATGTGTGGTAGATTTGTTTGATAGCAGTAACATTATGCTTGGTTGATATGGTTGATAATTGTAGTATATAATATATGGTTGATGTGTTTGATAACCCTAACTGTATATATGGTTGATGTGTTTGATAACCCTAACTGTATGCATGGTGTTTTATAACAATAGCATTATGTATGATTGAAGTGTTTGATAGCAATAGCAATACATATTACTGATGCCTTTGATAATCCTAACAATATGTGTTTGTTTGATAAGAGTAACATGAAGTATGGTTGGTTTTCGTGATAACTGCGGTATCATGTATGGTGTTTGATGAGATTAACACCCTGTGCAGTTGATGTGTTTGATAACTGTAATATAATGTACAGTGTTTGATAAGAGTGCAGGAGTGCTGGATAAAGTTATGTTTTGTGTGCTGTTTGATATCTGTAACATCAGATGTAGTTGATGTATTTGACAAATGTGTTGTTAAATGTGATTGTTTTTTTTTTTGTTTTTTTTTTTTTTTGTTGTTGTTGTTGTTTTTTGTTTTTTTTGATAACTGAAACATTTAATGTGGTTGATAACTGTAAATTATTTACAGTTGACATATTTGATAACTGTAACATGTGTGATTAATGTGTTTTATAATGTGACATAATGTGTGGATGATATGTGTGATAACTGATGTGTCAGTGTGTGTAGAAATTGTGGCATGATATGTGTGATTCCTGTAACATGATGTGTTTGATACATGTGGCATGTGCGGATGATGTGTTTTATTACTATGACACAGTGTGCGTGAAAATGCAACATGTGTGGATGATAAGTATAATAGCTGTCACATAGTGTGTGGATGATGTGTGTGATGACTCTAACATGTGTGATTAATGTATTTGATAACTATGACATGATGGGCGGATGTGTTTTGATAACTGTGACATTATGTGTGGGTGATGTGTATGATGATTTTGTAATGTTTTGTGGATGATTTATGTGATATCTGTGACAAAATGTGTGAATGATGTGTGTGGTAATTATGTAATGATTTGTGGATAATGTGTGTGATAATGGTGGCATGATGTGTGGATGATGTGTTTGATAACTGTGACATGATGTGTGTGATAACTGTGATATGATGTATGTGTGATGTGTGTGGTAACTGTGACATGATGTGTGTGATAACTGTGGCATGATGTGTGATGTGTGTGATAACTTTGACATGTGTGTGATAACTGTGACATGATGTGTGTGTGATGTGTGTGATAACAGTGACATGATGTGTGTGATAACTGTGGCATGATGTGTGATGTGTGTGATAACTGTGACATGATGTGTTTGAAAACTGTGACATGATGTGTGATGTGTATGAAAACTGTGACATGAGGTGTGATATAACTGACGTGTGAGATAACTGTGATACGGCTGACGTGTGAGATAACTATGATGCGTCATGATGCATGTGATAACTATGATATGGCTGATGTGTGAGATGACTATGATGCAACATGATGTGTGTGATAATTGAGGCATGACATGTGGACAATGTGCAGGCCTACTATGATGATGTTGGTGCACAGGAGTCCCCCCAGCCATCCTCACCACCGTTACTCCCTCAGAGACCTCATGCTGGAAAGCCTGTACCACCCCTGATTGCTCAGCAGGTATATACACACATGCATGCATGCACACACGTACACACATGCATGCACATACACATACACACATGCATGTACACACATGTACACGTGACATGCAGACACATGGAGAGACTGACACATCCAAACACATGTGCATGCATGCACACACACACACACACACACACACACACACACACACACACACACACACACACATGCACATGCACAGACTCAGTCACATAAGCATACACACACAAACTCACAAACATGCACAGGCACACACACACACACAGACATACAGACACACACACACACACACACACACACACACACACACACACACATACACACACACACACATACACACACACACACACACACACACACACACACACACTTTCACACCCTTTACACTGTATATTTAGACAGGTGTACTTGTGGCTGTGTTATGAGTGTCAACAAGTAGATATCAAAAGGGAGGAAGGATGAAGGGCAGTTTCTTTTGGGGGGTGGAAGGGGGGCAGGGGTGGGGGACAAGAGAATCTGTAGTAGAATAAATCAAACATGCAAACATGTTCTAACTGTCTCTAAAACAGTAGAACACAAGGAAATTACAGAAAAAAAAAAAAGAATCAATGAAAGGTTGATCCCAACTGGAGGTTGTGTGTTTGCGTGGTGTGGTTGTGTGTGTGTATCTTTTGTGTTTGTGTATGACGTGTGTATGTTGCATACTTTTAATTCTCTGGTGAGAAATTGATGGAAAGGTCAGGGGTCAGTCCCACAGGCATGTCCTGGATTTATATTCTTGAATATGACTTTGCATGAGTCTAGTCTTCTCTTGCATATGATTTTCATTTTGGGTTTCAAGAGATTCTAAGTTTTCAGGGGATTGTAAAATTGTCATTGTTGCTGACATTGTTTGAATAGACTGTTTATATTCTTGATAATGACCCTGGATTTTGCCTGAGCTGTAAACAACAACATTGTGGCATAGATCCAATAGGAACAGGGCATTCTGCCACACAGGTGGCACCTGAAGACTGTTTCTTGACATACTGAGTGCTACTTACCATGTAGGCACCTGTAACCCTGATTTTGGAATGTATATTCACATTTCTATATCCCACTGAATAATATAATGGATTACTGAATCTTAACGTGTGTATTTGGACACTCTGCTTGTGTGTACGCACAAAGGGGGTCAGTTTGAGTACAGTTGCTGGATGATGTTGATTCTATTCTGCCTGACGTTAAAATTCTTGCCCATGCTTTGTCACATGCCTTCATGAAGTTTATGAAGATATGGTTGAACTTCCTATGGAGGTTTTTTTCACAAAGACCACACAGATTAAAAGATCTGTTCAAGGGTACTTCTGCCATTTGGGAAATCAGGTCTGTTCTTCAGCAATCTGTTTGCAATTGCATTCTGTTTAGAATGATTTTGAGCATCCCTTTGCAGGCATGGTGGATCAAACTGACAGTGTGGTAGTGTTGGAAATTTCCTTTCATATGAAGGGTGACGATTTTGATGGAGTCTAAGGCATGGACCACTCATTGCCAGCTTTTGAGGCAGATGGCGTTTCTTCTTGGGTGCTGTTTTAATGTGACTTATTTTAAATGGAAAACATTTGCGTTTGTGTCATTTTGATGGAATGGTCTGACATATGAAAGTATTTGTCAGTGTGTCATTTCGATGGAATAGTAATATTAGTAATGTGACATTTAATGGAATAGTCTGACATATATGAGATTATGACATGGCAATAAGTCACACTATGTAAAGAAACTAAAGAAGATGAAATGCATTTCTGTCCATTTCTAGAAAGTGTTAGACTCACATAAATTGCCCCAAAGTTGACTAAAAGCCCAGATTTCCTGAGATTTTGGTGATTGATTTCCTGTACACATGCTGAAACTGTCCAAAACTTGTCATCTGCATACAGCTTTTGAAATAAGAGAAAATGCACTGACATGAGTTTTTCTTGGAAGGGGCAAAGGCTATTGCTGAATAAACCATAAGTATTCATATTCATGACAGGTCCCTAATAACGATGGTGGGCCCATTGTGCAACACCTTCCCCGTCGACAGCTGCCTCCACCCCCAGTGTCTGAAGCCCCTCCAGCCCAAACCAGCGGATCCACTGTAAGTGAGGAAACGTATTTCACCTGGCTCTCCATATACACTCATCCCTCCAACTCACCATTCAACACCCCCACCACCCCCTTTCTCTCTTACTTTTTGAATGGTAATATTTCAAAGAAAAATGAATACTTTTTAACAAAATATCTACTATCTCACTAGTATGTATGACAGGATATTAAACATAATTCCTCTTCTGAGCAGAGGCAGGATGAGCCGTGTGCTGTTCACTCACAAACTACATTCAGTCAGAGATTGTGATTAGCAAATTCTTGTTAGGTCCGCAGTTATTCAAAAGGAAATCTAAAGAGTGCTGCATTCATTTAAAAGGAAATCCTTTGAGGACTGCAGTTATTCAAAAGGGAATACAGTGAGGACCGCAGTTAATCGAAAGGAAATCCAAAATTGTCCTGCAGTTATTTGAAAGGAAATCTTTCAAAAGGAAATCCTGTGAGTCCTGAATTTTTCAAAAGGAAACCCCTATTCAAACAGGAATCTTAGGATCCCAGTTATTCAGAAAGAAATCATAAGAGTGTTCCGCAGTTATTCAAAAAGAAATCCTAAGAGTCCTGCAGTTGTTCAAAGGGAAATCCTGTGAGGACTGCAGTTATTCAAAAGGGCATACTGTGAGGACTGCATCTAATCAAAATGAAGTCCGAATAACCCTGCAGTTATTTAAGAGGAAATCTTTCCAAAGGAAATCATGAAATTTTTCAAAAGGAAACCCCTATTCAAATGAAAATCCTGTGATGAGTGCAGATATTCAAAAGGAAATTCTAAGAGACCTTCAGTTATTCAAAAGGAAATCCTATGAGTTATGCAGCTAATCATACGGAAATCTTTTGAGGTCAGCGGTTACTGGAAAAGAAATCATATGAGTTTTGCATGGTGATTCTATACGCAGTGTTTTGGTTTTGGTTTGAAATTAGAAGTCATGTGCAGATGGTGGACATACTGACATCCAGTGCGGTTTGAGACATTCTCCATGTCAGCTTTTTGTGTTTGGAGATGTGAAATCTCTACAGTGACAGAGGGAAATCAACACCTGTGTCATGGGAATGTTTCAGCATTCACTGACCATGAATGTTTTTTTACAACAATAATTGCAGTGCTAACAATTTTTTACAAGGAGCCAGCAGTTCAGTTTTATTATTTGCCAGATTGATGAAGATAATAATCCGTTCATTCCTGAAATTTGATGTGACTGTTGTTTGTTTCCTGTTATAATGTTTTGTGTACTGAATTTTAGTTTGTGCATAAAAAAACAACCCAAAAACAATGAACAAACAAACAAACAAACAAACAAAATCCCAAGAAACGTTAGAACACACAACACACACACACACACACACACACACACACACACACACACACACACACACACACACACACACACACACACACACACACACACAAGAAAACATCTTTTTTGTAGATGAGATGGTGTTTATTCTGAGTTTGTATCACAAAATATATGAAATATATAAATCTTGAGAAATGTTACATATTTATTTTCCTTTTCTCCTCCCTTTCTCACAGATATGGACCAGGGTACACTGATGCTGTAAGAATATTTACATACTTTAACATGTTGTCATTCAGTGATCTTTTATTCATTTGTTTCTTTTCCATTTTCCATGCATGTGTGGTTGTGAGTTTGGTTTTTACATGAATGGTTGTGACATTGTTATTCCCACCCACTTGGTTCAATGGTTTCGTTCCTGAATTCTTCAGTGCATTTGAGCCACCCTGGCCTTGGATGTCTATTTTTAACATTCTTCTCATAGGGGTTGGAAAGTGTCCTGTTTTTCCTGTAGGCCCCATGTCCTCGCCTTTGACCTGTGCACCAATTGTGGATTGTACCTCAACTGTCTTTATTTTGGAAGATTGTTTACTTATTTATTTGGTTATTCTTGTTGATTTAATGTAGCAGAACACCAGTTATTCCAGTCACTGAGCCAACATTGATTCCAAACTCTTGGTGTTAGAAATGGTCACTTTGTGGCATGTGTTAGCATATGGGTGTCTTATACTTCTGTCTCTCTTTTCTTTTTCTCCGTGAAGTAAATTGTCACAAAAGTGATCTGCCCAAAGACAGAAGGGTGCACAAAGACAAGGGGAAAAAACAATAACAAAGCAGAACAAAGTACAACATCAGAGTCCACCTACTGTGTCATTAGTAGACTTCAGAATCAGAAGCATAATCACTTTATTATCTCAGTTGGAGAAATCAAGACTGATTTGAACTGTAAGAATTTTCTGTTCACAAGTGGCAGTGGTGACCATGTTTAACTCCTAGCCTAACATTAGATGGTGAGGGTAGTGTTGTTGGTGAAGGAAATCACAGTACATTTGGTATATTTACTGCTGTCAAAGAACCTGTTGAATTTTTCACCTTAGATTTGAGTAAGAATTATTGCTCCCCATCTTTACAACTTAGGGGAGATGTTGAGATAAGACATGGCAGATTGCAATGGCATTTTGTCCAGCATATACTTTTGTAAGTGTCAGTCTCCATGCAGCCACCTTCCAGAGGAGACCCTGTCACTTCAGTGTTTTCTGTTTCAGCATATGCAGGACACTAGCTAATCCTCCTGTTGTCGACAGTACTGAGGCATGTCATGTCTGCTGTGATTTCTGTTCTGCTTTGTCATGGAGCCAGACTGAATGAGCGGACCCTCTCGTGTTGAAACTCCTTTCCAGTCCTTCCAGTATCAGTCGCTATGGATCTGTGATGTGGAAGACTATGTTTGATGCTAACCTGTTCCAAGTGTTGAAGTAGAGGAGAGGTGAATGTGGTCACCATGAGGTCTCAGAATTCAATACATTAATCTTTTTAAGTTTATTTAATCACTGATGAGGATCGTGTGATGCTGCTATGCAGTCTGTTGGTTTGAGATCATGTGAGGGAACTGTACTCTATACTTCGTTTCATCATTTATCATCACAGGTCATTAGTATTTGACCTGTTGTGGTGGTCGGGAAACTATAGTCCAGGAATGTGTTGTACAGTTTTTCCTTTTGAGCCTATAGAAGGCATTCCACTCTGTGTTGGAGACAGCCAGAGCCAAATAGTCCCACGATGATGCACCTCTGTTGGGTACTGAACCCATGGCTGTTTGAGTCCAAGACACTAAGTGACTTATCAGTCTGCCATGACCTTTGATGGCATTACCATTGTTATCTCCATCTTGCCAGGCTCGGAACCATCTCATTGTGTCATGTTGCTCACACAGAGAAACCTGGAACACACAAGGCACAGGTGTTGATACGTGCCAGTAAGCAATTCGTCAGGGTGGCATTACCATTTAAAAAAGACTTGATGGGTGCAGAGAAAGATCTTGCAGTTTCCACCTGAACCACCCCTTCTCACTCCCCCAACACCCAGAAAGGAAAGTGTGGCTGTGAATCAAATGAAAGCTCTACCTGGATGTGGCAGTGGCATGTTTAACCTCTCCCTGTGTTGTGTGTATCCAGTATTATGCCATGGGCCCCAATCCTGCATGCTGTGTCTTGGTTCAGTTTTGGAAGATGCTGCTGTCTGGGTGTTTGGTGTTGTTGGTGTTATACATACAAAGCATCTTCTGCTAAGCACTCTTTCAGGTTATCTTGTGACTTTTTGTTCATAGGTGTACCAAGTGGCATGAACTGTGACATTATGTATAAACATCCTACCACATGTCTGGAACTCTCAGCCAGTCACTAAGTTGAGTGAAACCCTGATCAACTCAACTCCTGTTCGAAGAAGTTATAGACTCGATGTGGCTTTAATCAGAAGTGGATCTCTCCTCTGTATGTGTGTGTGTCCTTTCCTCGTCAGCACAGCATGAGGGTGGATGACATCACCTGGAAGTGTCAGGCACAGTGCTCTCTTCTTGATTCTTTGTTACTGCTTGCTGTCAACTGCTGTTTTTGTTTGTGTTCTTATTCTTGTCACAGTTGTTGTAATTGATGATGTTGTTTGTGTACAGAGCATTTTCAGGTTGATTTTCAGATGATATTTGAAAAGGGTTTGAATCACTCTCACTTTTTTTTTCTCTTATATAGATACATATATATCCTGAAAAAAAACTTTTAAGAATGGATGGCTGTAGCATAGCCAAAAGCGTGTATGTGTGTGTGTGTGTGTGTGTGTGTGTGTGTGTGTGTGTGTGTGTGTGTTTGTTCTTTAGTTTAGCGTCTTTTCACTATTAGTGATATTAGATGATTAAGAAAAGAAAAAAAAAGTGGGGTGGGGTGGGGTGGGGAGAGGGGAAAGAGAAGTCAGGATAATACAGAAAAGGTAGAAAACTACCAAGAAATGCATAACTAACATGAAATTAGCTTTAACAGTAACAGTTCAATAATGATAATAACTAAAACCATTAACATAATTATGAAGTACATTAAAGGAATGTAGAAATAGGGCTATGAACTAATGCCTTTGAAATGGATATCTATACAGATGATATGGATACTTATATATAGATACATATATATCCTGAAAAAAAATTTACAGAACAGATGGCTGCGGCATAGCCAACAGTGTGTGTGTGTGTATGTGTGTGTGTGTTCCCCTCTATCTCTCATTCAGGAGATTAGTCTCTTTTTCTCTATCTCTGTCTTTTTAAAAAAAAATGGCTCATGGTTAGGTCTTTTGGATTTCTTGTCTACTTGCTGACTTGTATTCACACACACACACACACACACACACACACACACACACACACACACACACACACTCACACACACACACACACACACACACACACACACACACACACACACACACACACACACACACACACACACAAATTGAATGCCAGTTTGATTTCTTACAAATGGAGAAATGTTATAAAAACAGTTAACTCAGTGATCCTGAAGAAAGACCTTATGTCTGAAATGTTGGACACTTCTGTATTGTTTTACAGCCTACAGTTTTTATAAACTTTATCCATATGAAATTTGTATAAACTCAGCAATCATCTTCCATTTTATCATCGTATTTGATTTCTTGTTACTAATACTGCAGTTTAGGTTTCCGTCGCTTCATGTTTTTTGTGATTCTGGAGTGACAGACTTGAGTGAAGTCACTCCTGCCCTCTCCCCTTCACCTAAAGGGTGACAAACGTAAATTTGAATGATGTCTTATCCATGATGTGTGTTGTTTTGAGCTGACACTTTTGTGTTTACTTCTGCCAGGGTGGATCGGTGTATGAGTTAGATGATGATGGGGATGGTGTGGCCACCTTACAGGTGTGTGCTTTGAGATGGTGTTTACAATATACTTTTGGAAGCTTGTTCTATGTCTAGCAAGATAGATTCTGCTTCTGGTGTCTGTGCTTGTTTTGGCTTGTACAACCTTCTGTATTCCTCCTATACCCGTATCTATATATAGCTGCAGCGTTTCACTTTTTTGGGATGACCATCCTGTTTTGTTTTTTTGTTCTTTCTGCTTTTTGTTGTTGTTTTTTTGGTGTTTTTTTTTTAATTTAATAGTTTCTGCTTAAAATATTCTAGGAAATAATATATCACTGAAAGTGTTATTTCTTTATTTTCTATGTGCTTCATCTTTTCTTTCTTTTCATTCTTTCTTTGTCTTTTTCTCTCTTTTTTTTTCTTTTTATAAAACTTACATGATGGGGTTTCATACATTTTCTCAGCATTTTAAGATTCTGTGGATTAGTTCTTGAGTAAGTCTGCACAGTGGTTGTCTTTGTACGTTTTTGTGTGTGCATGTGTAGGTATGTGTGTGTGTGTGTGTGTGTGTGTGTGTGTTAGTAAGGAAGGGGCTGTGTTTTTTGTTAAAAATTTTCTGTTAAAATTTTTTTGTTAAAATTTTCTGAAGACACTGTGGCCTTATTTCCCATCAGATATACACAGGGTTCCTCTCTGCATTCTGTCCACATTAGAACAAAAGATGTTGTTAATACGGAAACTTTAAGAATCTCTGCAAACCTTTTGCACCATGTGCCTGTAATATGGTTATTATCTAGTGTGTGCTTGTATGTGTATTTGATGTATGGTGGAATGTGAGAGATTCAGTTTATTTGTGTGTGTGTGTGTGTGTGTGTGTGTGTGTGCGTGCGCACATGAGCGAGTACAAATGCACAAATGAAAGTTTATGGATATTCAGTCAGTGATTTAATGCAAAGGTTTGTGTGATTGTGCATGATGTTCACAGTGTGTCAAACTGAAAAATTAATTGAGCAAAACAAACAGAAAAACAACAACAAAATAAAAATGATGCCTAATGTTACATGAGGATGACTAATTATTGGATGAGTAGTTTAATTAACAATTGTCACATTTAACCTATCACTGACAGGGAAATATAACTTTTACTGCATGGCCTCTGCCAGGGTATTTTCAGTGAAAATGGGTACAAATTTACAGAAAATTCCACAGGCTACATTTTTTGTCGGAAATATGCAAACCATGTTTTATTTTCTGAAAGGAAACTGGACAACTTTTCTACTGAAAGCATTTTGAAATTATGGGATGTACAGATTATGATTTTGAGCTGGTTGAAAAACGAAGTATATTTTAGCAATGTTTCTTGATGCATAAAACATAGCTATTTCATTATGATATTTTCAGATAAGAAACTTAAATATAAAAACAACACATACATGCATGCAAACAAAGAAAACCCTCCAAATTACATCCCAGCATCTGAGGCGTTGTGGCTGATCTAAGAAAACATCAAAACTATCAAGACTGCACACATTTTGGAACCATTCCAAAATGTGTACTATCGTGAAAGTCCTTAGATGGGTGCAATAGCTGAGTGGTTTAAGCATTGGACTTTCAATCAGAGGGTCTAGGGTTCGAATCACGGTAACAGCGCCTGGTGGGTAAAGGGTGGAGATTTTTCCTTTCTCCCAGGTCAACGTATTTGCAGACCTGCTAGTACCTGAACACCCTTCGTGTGTATACACACACAGAAGATCAAATACGCACATTAAAGATCCTGCAACCCATGTCAGTTTTTGGTTGGTTATGGAGACATGAAAATACCCAGCATGCATGAACCACGACAGTCATCGGCAAGTCGATGTTGGTCATGTAACAGAAAGAAGAATCACCCCTCTTCCTCCAGAGGACAACACTCTTGTTGCCATGGGTTCGTTTTCAGTGCGCAAAGTGTGTGCTGTGCATGGGACCTCGGCGTATCATCTGGTCTGAATGACTAGATGCCCAGTTTGATTTTCCAGTCAAACTTGGGAGAAAGTGCGAGAGCAGGATTCAAACCCACACCCTCACAGACTTTCTATGTTGGCAGCTGAGCGTCTCAACCATTCTGCCACCTTCCACCTTCTGTAGGTCTTGATTATCAAAGAGGTATTAGGTATTAAGATTAAGAAAGTTTATTTATATCATTTTTCAGGCTTTATGTCTGTGTGTATGCATGTGTGTATGCCTGCCTGTCCTGTCTGTCTGTCTGTCTGCAGTGTGTTCATGCATGTTTGTAGTTTGCTAGGTACATTTTTGGTCTGTAATTATAACTTTGATGTGTTTGTTGTTTTTTTTTCATGATACTTAGTATCATGCGTTTTGTGAAGCACCTAGAGCAGGCTTTTTTGTTTTTTGTTTTTTTTTGTTTTTTGATAGAGTGCTGTAAAAGTGCCAATTATTATTATTTCTCAGGTACTTTGTGTTATAATGTGTCATTTATTGATTAACTGATTTGTCAACAAGTGCTTTTCTGGCTGAAATAGAAATAGCAGATCAGCAATGTGAATGAATTAAAAGTATAGACAGAATTCCTTTTCCAGTGTAGAGGTAAAATTTTGTAGTTACACAGTATGGGTAAATTGCCATATCATAATGCTGTAATAATCATTACCATATCTCTGTCCACGTTAACACACACAAATAATATTTCAAGATTTTAACTTTTTTTAAACATTTTTTACCCCATTTTTGGCATGGAGCATTTCAGAATACAACATAAACACACACACACACACACACACACACACACTCACGCTCACACAGACACTCATACACACATCCACACACACACACACACACACACACACACGCATGCATGCTAGTGAGGGGCTGATTAAGATCCCTAGCCACCCCATTCGCAATAAGAATATCAGTATCAGTAACTCTAGGAGGTATCACTGCGTTAGGACAAATCCATATACGCTACACCACATCTGCTAAGCGGGTGCCTGACCAGCAGCGAAACCCAATGCGCTTTGTATCTGCAGAACGCGTAGTATTGGCCACGTCTGTAAACTGTCAGTCATGCCCCGGCAACTTATGTTCAGGTTCCTGTTGCTCTCATCACGGGAAAGGTGATGTGTCATGTCATGAGGGTGTCGTGTTCCCCCTGAGAAAGTCTTGACACAAGCTGGAAAACTTTTGACCATTGTATTGTTATATTATACTGTGTCACATTTGTCACGACATATTTCTCTATATGAAATTCGGGCTGCTCTCTCCAGGGAGTGCATGTTGCTACAGTACAGCTCGACTTTTTTTTTTCTTTTTTTCCTGCTTGCGTATTTGTATTCCTATGATGCACATTCTGAAGATAACATTTTTTTTCTAATCAGAAGCTTGCTTGTCAGTTGCTTTTTTCCCACCATTTCACAACATTCGTGCCCTTAAACCCGGCAGTGTTTATCAGATTGCATTCTCTGTTCAGTTTTGTTGTTGTTGTTGTTGTTGTTGTTGTATTCTACATTAATATGTGTCAGTGCATGCACTGATTGCATGTGTGTGTATGCATGCGTATGTGTGTTTGTGTGTGTAAAATGTTCATGCTATCTGACCTGAGTTGTTTTTTTTCTAATTTCCAGAGTCCCACACTGCCTCCCCCACCACCTCCACTTGAAGGTGGGTGTGTTACTGTAACTTGAAGTTCTTGCCAACAGAAACATTTGTTACAGCCCCAGCTTTATACAGTGGTTCAAATCTTTGGGCAAGGATGGAGCTTTGTGTAGTTTGGTCAGTGGTTACTGCTGTAGATGATTCTGTCTTTATATCTTATGATCAAGAAAGAAAAGACAAAGGATTTTGGGTAAACAGCTTTCTTATCACAAGTCACTGATAAAACACTACTTTTTTGGATGGTTCTGAAAGATAACACTAACAACTCTTGATGATTTTTTACAAATTTCAGGATTAGAAATGAACAGGGACAAAACCCTAGCTTATTTGATTTGATAGATAGGTTCGTCAGTTGCAAAATATCCAGTGTTTGGCCTATCCCTGTCCTCTAGTTCCACACTACTATGTTCAGTGACACACAGTTTTGTAGCAAATGATTTCATTAAGGTGATTAAGTAAATCACCTTGTGCTAGATGACTGATGAGAGCATAATTTCTCGTCATGGTGCATGCTTTAAAACCAGCATTGGTTTCTTCTGAACTGGTATTAGCCTTTTTCTATTCACTTTCCAAGCTGATGGTTTAACACAGTACTTAAATTTCAAAATGATGCTTTGCAAATAATTTGAGTTCCACATGACAAGAAGAACGTCTTATTGTAAAGTAATGTCTTAATGTACTTATTTTAACACATTAAGTGTGTGATGGATGTCTCTGCGTGTAGAGCTTTGCATGTGGAAGATAATGAACAAGACATGTGTGTTTGTTCGTGTGTTTTTACCAGATCCTGGACACATATATGAAATGGGAGCAGAGGATGTAAGCATTTGTTGTTCTTGTTGTTTTGTTCCTTGGAACTCTGCCTTTCTTTCTGTGTTGATTCTCTATGTCTTGTTTCATCAGAGGCACTTGTACAGCTTCGTAGAAATAATCACAAACTTGATTCAGTGCAGTGAGTTTTATTTGTTTGTTTTTGTTTTTTAAGACTTCAAAATGGGCAGTCACAAACTTATTTTAATGTGATGACTTCTCTCTCTCTCTCCCTCTCTCTCTCTCGGTCTCTGAGATGTTCTCTGTTTGTTTGTTTTTTCAGTTATGTCGCAAGTAACATGATTTGTCTTGAGATCGCAAGTGGTGTTTCATGATATCATACGTGGTGTGTCATGTTGTCACATGCGGTGTGTCATGTTGTAACAAGTGATGTAGGTCATGATGTGCTGTGTCCCGATATCACATGTGACATGATGTGTCCTAATATCACACATGATCTGATTTGCCCTGACATCACAATTGGTGTGATGTGACGTGATGCCACACATGATGTGATGTGTCATGATGTACAAGTGACATGATGTGACCAGATACGACACATGATGTGATAGGCCCTGATGTAACACATGGTGTGATGTGTCATGATGTCACATTTGATGCCATATGTCCTGACATCACAAGTGATATGATGTGTCCTGAAGTCACAAGGGATGTGATGTGTCCTGAAGTCACTTGTGATGTGATGTGTCATGATGTCAAGTGGCGTGATGTGACATGTCACAAGTGGCATGATGTGACATGATGTCACAAGGGGTGTGATGTGTCCTGATGCCACAAATAACATGATGTGTCCAGATACCACACATGTGATATGCCCTGATGTCACACATGGCATGTCATGATGTCACACATGATGTCATGTCATAATAATGTCCTGATATCACAAGTGATATGATGTGTCCTGATGTCACAAGGGATGTGATGTGTCCTGATGTCACAAGTGTCATGGTGTGTCCTGTTCCACAAGTGGTGTTACGTGTTATGATGTCAAAAGTGATGTGATGTTTCTTTGTTGCAGAGCCCAGACCCAGAACCACGTGAGTATATGACCGTTGGTCTGGTGTTCAGTTTCCTCACAACATGCAGTATACACCATTTCTCTGTGTGAAATTCAGGCTGCTGTCCCCAGGGAGAGCATGTCACTACACTACAGCGCCACCCTTTTTTTTTTTTTTTTTTTTCCTGTGTGCAGTTTTATTTGTTTTTCCTCTCGAAGTGGATTTTTTTACAGAAATTTGCCAGAAACAACCCTTTTGTTGCCGTGGGTTCTTTTACGTGCGCTAAGTGCATGCTGCATGTGGGACCTTGGTTTATCCTCTCATCCAAATGACTAGCGTCCAGACCACCACTTAAAGTCTAGTGGAGGGGGAGAAAATATCGGCGGCTGAGCCGTGATTCGAGCCAGCGCGCTCACATTCTCTCGGTTCCAAGGCGGACGCGTTACCTCTAGGCCATCACTCCACATTGTACCACACACACACAGCATACCTGGTTCACGAAAAATAATAAAAACGAAGATCACTTGGGAACTTGCACAATTTTCTGGGGGGGGGGAGGGGGTGGGGGGTTTGGGAGGGGGGTGGGGGGGGGTTCGACAAGAAGGGTAACATGCAGTCAGTGTATTGAGCACCACTCATAACCAGAATTGCTTTCTTGAATGTTGCTTCATTGGGGGAGGGGGTGGGGGGGGTCTTTTGTTTTTTAATGAAAAGCCACAACTATCATTTATAAACCACTGAATGGCACTACATTTTTGGTTGGAATATTGACTTTTCTAATGCATTTTTCAAGCTGTTCATGGTACATTTGTGCCTGAAACATATATTAGTGTTTTCATTAAATGGCCAATAGTAAATCATATGCAGCAACACAATTTGAATAATCTCACAATTTTTTTTAACATTTTGTGAAAACGTCTACTTTTATGAAGTTGTCCTCACCTGGGTTTTTTTCCGTGTTTTTAAATGAAGTCTACACAATAGTTTACAACATACACCACTTACGCAGCATACAAAACATGCAATATGCAGCAGTCAGATTTTTTTTTCCTCCAAATTAATGTTTTTGTTCATTCGTACTTTTCATTTTTACTCCTGTGTGTGTGTGTGTGTGTTGTTTACGCATTGATCTCTGCTAAAATTTGTACTGCTTGAGAATAGCATGTGATACATTGTTGCTTTTTCATTTTTTTCTCTCTCATCAATACATTTGCCTCCACTACCCCAGAAATAATGTTCACAACATGTCATGCTATATAAAACCAGGGAGCAATGTGTCTGGTGTGGCTGTGACCTGATAAACATTTTAGATCTGACAGAGTTTTCTTTATAGTGGGGTTGAAGTTTTATCTAGCTGGGCAATCCTGATACGGACCCAGTGCAGTTGGCTGGACGATGAACAAACACTTTTTTTTTGCTGTTTTAATTGCTTGAAGCGGACAATACATGTCTTTTGAAATGAATTGAACATGTCATGCTGTGTCAATCCCTGCTGTGCAGCAATGCCACCTGCCCCTGAACTGCCCCCCAAGCTGCCCCCCCACCCCCACCCAAAACTGCCAACCCAGACTGCTCCCAAAGCCACCAAGCCTGGCACCGCAGCCAAGCCTCCTGGAGGCATTGCCCTCAACATGAGCGACCTGCAGAATGTGATGAAGGGGCTGAGGAAGGTGTCAGTGGATGATGAGGGGGGCCCTCCCCCCTCCTCCACCGACAGCAGTCATGATCCCAAGATCTATGGGCCACCCCCAGTCACTGTGCAGGATGCCAAGAAGTTGTTCCAGACCAAGTCAGATAACAAGCCAGGTGAGCTGTTTTGTGCAGTTGATCATAGGTATTATTTTGTTGTTGTGGGTTGTGTTTTTTTTTCAAGAAAGAGCTTAGACTGATTTGTGTTGCAAAAAATGACAGGAAAGCTGGTGGGGTTTTTTTGTGGTTTTTTTGTTTTGTTTTGTTTTTTGCCAATTTTTTTTTCCGAAATGAGTGGGGAGAATGGAGTAGGCTTACTCAAGTGCAGAACATTCAGAGAGGTTGGGGGTTCAGAGAACACAACAAAACCATTCTGCCATGCAACAAAAGCTGTGTGCTTCGCTGTTGTTGTTTTGTTTTTTAGCAGATGATAGAGGATCATAGCAGACTTTCTTGGATGTAAGTCTTGTGCTTCCAATATGGAGCGCAGGTTCTAGGTGTGTGGTCTGGTTCTTAACTGTTAACAGTGGACCATGGCTCTGGAATACAGATAATGAGTTTGCTGTTTTGATGATGCGTCTTATGTGTGTTGTTGCGCTTTTAGCAGATAATAGTGGATCATGACTGTCATATATATCATGTGTCCTGTGTTGATCATGTGTGTGTGTGTGTGTGTGTGTTTGAGTGTATCTTAAGGATTCTTACTTTCAAGTCATGAACAGTGTTTACCAAGGTCATTTGAAAAGTTATGTTCTGCATTCTGTATTGTTTTATAGGAAGGACTCTCTTCTAAAAGACAGGAATTTAAACTAAAGAAATTATACTTTTATAGTGTAGAAATTTTGAAAATTCGTCTTTTATCATTCGAACACCAGTAATTGTTCATGTTTTCAGGTCAGCTCTTGCTTCTTTTTTTCTTGTTTGCAATTGTGTGCTGTACGTCCAGTTGGAGAGCAAGACAAAAACACAGCCCTAAAGTGGCCCCTTTGCGCTCAGCTCATCATGACTCAGAGTAAAAAAAACAAAACAACTACAACATTGTCTGCAGGTGCTTATATCATCATCTGGTGCGACTTCGTGTTACAGAAATCCTCACCCCAAAGCCCCAGGTAGGGGTCAGCCATGCCCAAAAGCATGGCTGTCCAAGTTCAGGTTCGAAACCTGCATGTGTGCCGCCCACAGACAGGAACCCCAGCGAACCCAGGGTTGTCACTCTGCCCAAAGCTGATCCCAACAAGGTGCTGGCGGGCCTCTCTTGCCTTGTGCTGTGCATGTCATGTGGTCCACAGTGGTTCTCCTGCTTATGTAACTCCTCTCACTCTTGTGTCCCCAGCTGTAGTATGAACCCCCTCTGCTCTGCATGCTGTAGCCCTTGTGTTGGTGCCAGCAAAACGGGTGCTTGGGCAGAGTCCATGCTGTGGTCGTTGTTGCATGCTTTGTCTACGTTCTTCTCCTTCTACCTGGTATCCCCTGTGCCCCAATCCTTGTATGAAACACGAAATGGAGACCTAGTGATCTCTAAAGTGCAGAGGTAGTGAAAAGTAAATCTGTAATGCATTCTGCCAATTTGCAAGTACTCTGTCATGGTTTCCACAAAGGCAAGTAGTTAGCATCCTACATTGTTTTATGGGGAAGGTCACTGTTGAAACATAAAGTTGGCCAGATCATGTTTTACACAATGTCTGGAGAAGTTGCTGTAACTGGTGACAAAACATGAATGATCAGATAAATAAATATACATGGAGCACTGTTTTGTTTTCTCATTTAGTTTCTCAAGAAACAGTCAACTTACGAAACATACATAAGGACATCACTAATTTTGTCCACACTTTCGTGCAAACAGTTGATGCTTTAATATGGTAACACATTTGTTTTGTGTAGCAGACAGAAAGGGTCTGTTGACAGGTGGGACACACAATGTGCAATACACGTAACTTGAGGAGAAAGTTATTAGAGATATAATTCTGCATTCAGGACTATATCCATTCCTCTCCCCATGCCCCCAGTGTGGATTGACAGGCAGCTGAACACAGCACTCTTTTTAAGAGAGTGGAGGAATGTTGGTGTGGGGAAAGCATCAAACATAATGTCCTCTCACCCATCATTTCCTCTCCTTCATTGTCTCCACACCCATTTGTTCCCATGCAGCCACCCCCACTGTGCCTACCCCCAACCTCAGCCTGTAATCCCCATGACCTACCACCCCCTTCTTCCACCTCCCCCGAAATGCCCCCACCCTCAGCCCCCTCATCACCACACAAGAGTGTAATGGTACAGACTGGTGATGGCTATAACACTTGGGCTGTATGAACATTTGGGTCATTCTTTACTTTACTGACCATGCTTCTTCTGATCCGTCCTCACCTGAACATGTTTGGTGACGTTTGCTTTGTACAGATTCTTTGTCAGTTTTCTCAATCACCATTGCAGGTTTTTGTGTGCACCCAGTCAGTCTGATTGTCATATATATGCACGAGTTTTGTGCATGAGCCTGTGCAGGTGGTGTAACATGGAAATGTGATACTACTTAAGTGTGTAACATTCTGGTTGTAGGCCAAGTGAAACAAAGCAGCTTTGACAAAGCGGTAAGGGACATTTCACCAAGTGTGGTTTGGCCTCTTAACTGAGAAATAGTACAGGGTGCTACTGTATGTTTGTAGACAGAACTGCTTCATAGCAGCTGCTATTTTCAACATTTCTTTAACTCACTCACAGTGTTTGCCCTTTGTCCCTCTTGTCTTTCTGTGTGTGTATCTGTCTCTGTCTTTGTCTGTCTCTGTTTCTATCTTTGTTTCTGTCTCCCTGTCTGTCTGTCTCTGTCTCTCTCTCTCTCTGTGTCTGTCTGTCTGTCTGTCTCTCTCTCTCTCTCTCTCTCTCTCTCTCTCTCTCTCACTCATGCTTGCAAAGCACTATTCAGATCTCTCCATCTGAGTATGATAGTGCTCAGTTTTCTCCCTTTACATCTTATTCCCCAGCTGTTCAGTTATTGTTTGGTTTTGCTGACTGCATTGAAGACAAAATTAAAATTCTAGATGGGATATATTTTAACTGTGACGAGCGAAGAAAGCAAAGGCAGGAAAACAATGTGACTGTAAAGTCACTGGTATCAGATCTCCTTAGCCATCAACTTGGCTTTAGAACTTTTTTCAGTCCGTCCATGTCAGGGGTTCAAGTGAAAAAAGCAAAAGGTCATGATGTGTGCAAAATGTGTAGTGATAATTCTTTTTTCATGGTAACCTCAGTAAAACTGGAGTCGAGTCAGAGATCAAAATACTGCTTTTTCCTCCTCACCCATTCATTTCCTATTTAAGAAAAGAAAGAGAAAGAAAGAAAAGGGAAAACAAGGATCTGAATAGGTTTTTTTCCATTGCAGAATTCAGTGTCATTCATTCATTTTATCAAAAAGTCTAAAAATAAAGAAGAAGAGCAAAAATGATCCAAACACTATTATTTTTCACTGTAGATTTTATAACTCATTGATTTTATTCACACACACACACACACACACACACACACACACACACACACACACACACACACACACAAAGAGTCAAATAACATTTCTTTCATATATTTTACTTTTAGCTGTGCAGTAAGAAAAGAAAGAAAAAAAAAAGATTGCTCCAAGTCAGCGTAGTTGTCTGTTGAGAATTGTTTGAAAAGACCATGCAGGTGATTTTATCCTTTCATCCTTTGTCCAGTTAAACCAGTGCTGATTTGCTTGTTCACATCATGTTCTGTCTCTTATCTCTATTTCTTTATCAGGGCGTGTGTTGTTGCTCACTAATCATTGTCGTCAGTGTGAATTTTTTTCCAGTACTGTAATCAACTTTACTTGCTGAGATGTACTAATAAATGACAGATCACTTTATGCTTGATTTCACTGATATTACATATTTATGTCTTCTTTAACTTGGTCATGTTGGTAGAAACTTCTCTGTTAATTTGAGCCCATTTGCTGCTTATGTTCTTTCATATTATTACCTGTGCCATCAGGGGAAATAAATTAAAAGAAGAAATGCAGATGAAATCAGAAGACATTTGCTGTTTGATAAACATTTGGTTCAACTGACATTTAAATTTGAACTGATCAATGTTTCATAAAAATGAGGCCTTGTTGATCACATACTCTTGAATAGTTTGAATAGAAATTCTTCCTTTCCTCTATTTGATCTCCCCCAGAAAGGAACATTCCTGTTTTGTTGTGTTGAGAAAACGCAGAAAGTTTATGTTTTCATACAAAGGATATTGTTGTTTTTTGACCGGTATCCACATCAGCTTGAATATGTATACCATTTTTGTTGCTGTTTGCATTAATCTCTTGAAAACCCCTTCAGTCTCAGGGGAAAAAAAAGAAAAAAAAGAAAGTTGTGTTTCAAGTCCTAAATCAGTACCTAGAACAATCAGCAAAAAACCAAGAAACTGTTTTGGAGATTAAGATCAGATGTTTGAATTTTCAGCCTCCTAGAGTTATTTCCATTCTTTTGTTAATGTCATCAGTGATATAACTGTGTATACATAATTATTACTTACCATGGCACTCAAGGGGTTGAATCGACTCACTGATTGTGTGACCGAGTGTTTTTGACTGATTTGTTGGGTTGATGCCTGGCTGCCTGGTTCAGTGAGCTGATTGACTTTTAATTATGGTGTGTTCATTCAATTTGTGTGATGTGTGTGTACGAATGTGTGCACGCTCACGTGTGTGTGTGTGTGTGTGTGTGTGTTTGCTTGATATTTTAGTTTCATAAATTTTAAACTTGGGTCTGGTCTATTATGTTGTGACGTAGAGAGCAATTCCATTGACCATGTTTTGTCTTTAACCATAAGTCTTAGATGCTGATTATGTTTGTTTTTAGATTGTGCTTATTTCTGTATTTTTCAAACTGTAAGTCTTACATTATACTGACAGCTTATTTTTCATATTTTTCATCATGTATTACTAATTTATTCTTACTTTGTTTAGGAAATACTACATATATGTGTGTGTGTCTATGACTGTGCACATTTTATTTTTCATTGTGTATTATTAATTTATTCTTCATCTTAGGCTTTGATAATGTTGTGTGTGTGTGTGTGTGTGTGTGTGTGTGTGTGTGTGTGTGTGTTCTTTAATATTGCAGATTTATTACTGTTGTTAGTTTTTAGGTATTGATTGTTGTATTTTAATCCCAGGGTGTGCCTAGTTTTTAGTATGGGACAAGGAGTCTTCATTCATTCATTCATTTATTATTATTATTCGTAGTTGTAGTGGTGGTGGTGATTGTGGTAGTAGCAGTGGTAGTATCATTGTTGTTATTATTATTACTGTTGCTGTTATCATTATTATTGTTATTATCATCATCCTTATTATTATTACTATTATTGATATTGTTATTGTTGTTGCCATTATTTATGTATTTGATTATTTGATTTTTCATCTATGTTATAAACTCTCCTTGATTTTGGGGCTTATTTATTATTGTAACCTACTCGTTTATATGTGAAGGTTGTTTTACATTTCTTTAGTAATCTTTTTACAATGAGTGTGAATGGAGACTGATGGCAGGCACATGGATATTTGATGCAGCTGAGATTGTGTGCTTCTGTGCATATGCAAATTAGCTAAATGGCTTATGCATGTCTATATTTGTACTGTATAGAATTTAACTCTGTGCCACCACACCAAGCATCTCCATTTAAGGACAATAAATTATCTTGTGATCTTGCGATATATATATATATATATATATATATATATATATATATATTAACAAATGCTTGCAGTTTGTATTTAATCATCTTTCTTGCTTTCTAGCTGCATTTCACATAGTGCTGAACTCTGCAAAAGTGTGTACCATTTTGTCTTTGTATTTTCCTTTCCTTTGTCAGCATGTTTGTCTTTGCATGTGCCTTTATTGTTTTATGTTTCCTCCCCCGCCCCCCCCTCCAGTTTTCTTTTCTATGTATTACTGCCTATTTATCTCTGTCTGGTAAGGCGTGTAATTATGTGTATGTCGTTCCTAGTAGTCACTGTTTCAATTCTGTTGATACTGGTTTTATGGAGGTGGGGTGAGGGTTTGTGAGGAAGGAAAAGAGAGGTGAGCGTGTGTGTGTGTGTGTGTGTGTATGTTGTAGGGGTGAGGAGTTGGGTAGGGGTTGTGTGTGTGTGTGTGTGTGTGTGTAACTGTGTGTGTATGTAGCCAGATATAGTTGAATGTGTTTCATCCTCAGTTCATACACAGTAACTGAGTGTGTGTATTTGTGTAGGTATGTGCAGTTGAATGTGTGATTTCCTCAGTTTCCACTGTTAGTAAGTGTGTGTGTGTGTGTGTGTGTGTGTGTGTGTGTGTGTGTGTGTAGATACATATGTGTGTGTGTTTGTGCAGGTTTGTGTATTTGAATGTGTGCCCTTTTTAGTCTATTCACAGTGTGTGTGTGTCTGTGTGTGTGTATCAGAATGCCCACCCCCCAGCTTCTCCAGGGCAGGTCCCTCAGCAGGCTGCAAAACCAATGACAAGACCTCCACCTGACCTGGACGATCAAGAAATCTATGATGATGCTGCCTCCTTCGTGCCGGTGAGTACAGTTTGTGGGCAGAGAAAGTGGTGTGATGGTCTGGTCTGTGATGGCCAGTACTTCTGGTCGTAACATGGGATAAGGTGATGCTGAAGTCTGCTGTCACTGAAACCACTGCAGTGGTTGAGCTTGAACAGTACAGTGGACGGTGCCTAGCTTAAATCAGTAGATACATGGCATTTGTAGGACCAGAGGTTGAGCTTGAATAGTATAGTGGATGGTGCCTAGCTCAAGTCAGTTGACACAAGACACTCGTAGGGCCAGTGATTGAGCTTGAACTTACAGTTGGTGTTGCTTAGCCCAGATGACACTTCCAGGAGCAGTACTGGAATGTACAGCCACAGAGTGGAACCCATGCACTGCAGGTGAAGTGTAGGACATTGAGAGAGTCCAGTGCAGAGTGGCATGCTGGGTTCAAACCAACACCACCAGACATCATGTGGCACATCCATAATGGACTATTTCTCCACGTCTGCTTGTGTGATCATACAATTGTCAGTTGAGGGTTGAGCCTTGGTGTCTGTGAGACTGCAAAATATTGCATGTGTGTTGTATATCTGTGTGTATGTATGTGTGTATTTGTGCATAAATTTGTGTGTGAGCATTTGCATGCTTGTGTGAGTGCACGCGTATGTGTGGTTGGACATAGGCTTGCTGAACATTGCCAGTTTTGGTTGTCTTATTTCAGTTGTAGTTTATTCATTTGTGTGTTTGTTTATATATTTATATTTTATGTTAATATCATACACAAACCTAGGATAGGCATTTAAGGTCAGATCAGCACATTGGGTTTAAGTGATGGTCAAACATCTGCTCCTTTTTCTGTTTTTTAACACAGCACATGTGGTCTGGCATATATCAGTCTGCATGCTTTGACATCTTGAAACTGAAACTCAGTTGATCCACACTGCAGGAATGATGGAAAAGTATTAGTATCAGTAGTTCAAGGAGGCGTCACTGCATTCAGTCAAATCCATATGCGCTACACCACATCTGCTAAGCAAATGCCTGACCAGCAGCATAACCCAACACGCTTAGTCAGGCCTTGACGGAAAAGAATATTACCACAGCACTGAGCACAACACTGCTGCCCTGACAGTCCAGCCTGCAGAATACAGTGCAGGAAGTTGTTGTTCCTAAGGGTGTACCGCATAAGCTTACAGATGGGTCAACAGCAAAGTGAAGTTGTTCCTTAGGGTGTACCGCATAAGCTTACAGATGGGTCAACAGCAAAGTGAAGTTGTTGTTCCTTAGGGTGTACCACATAAGCTTACAGATGGGTCAACAGCAAAGTGAAGTTGTTGTTCCTTAGGGTGTACCGCATAAGCTTACAGATGGGTCAACAGCAAAGTGAGAGCTGTATGATCAGTGGTTTTTCCACTGCGGTGGGAATTAGTTGCACTGGTTCTTAATGCTGCAGCTTCGGGGGCCAGTTGGCCTTCAGGGACCATCTCCTTGCCAACTATCCTAGAGCCCTGTTGGGCAAGAGATTGGGGGTGTAACTCGGGCAAGACACTTTTCACCATAATAAAATTCTAGCCTTGATAGGCAGGACAGCAGCTACCTCCTCAGCCATTCTGATGGTCATAGTTGGACATGACTGACTATCATACAAAACCAGAATAGAATGTATTGCCTTTGGAGGTGGTGACAGCAGGTCCCCTGGACCACTTTAGGTCCAGGCTGGTCTGTGAGAATGTGTGTGTGTGTGTGTGTGTGTGTGTGTGTGTTCCGGATGGTTTTGGCCTTGCCTATTGCCAAGTCAGGGCAGAATAGGTTTGCTCCAGAGGTATCCTTTGGCCTTTGTGAGGTCAGTTGCGCAATCAGCAACAATATTTGATTTCAGTGTGTATTTGGTAAAACTGAAAAGATGACTAGTAGCCATCCTGCTACTCCACACTTTGATTGATTGATTCATTGATTGATTTCTGTATGTGTGTGTTTTGTACCTGTATAGATGGTAGTGGAGTTAGTGTGTTTGTATAACTATAGATGGTAAGTATGTTAGTGGGGGTGGAAAGATGTTTAATGCGACCGATTTGCACAAATCATCAATCAGCTGTCCTCTTACTCAGTCATTGCTTGCCCTCTCACTCTTGCTCTGAGAAATGTTTTGATTGGATGAAGTAGTTTGAATCAAATTGCATTATATTGCCATGGTTGCTGTTGTCAGGATCCACTAGCCCGTTACGACTGGTACCATGGGGACCTCCAGCGAACAATTGGCGATCAGCGTGTCAGGGCAGTTGGCCAGGTAACACCATCCACATCCTGTGACTGCTGGAGCTAAGGTTTTTTTGCCCCAGTTATGCCCTCATCATTGCTGTAGCTTTTGGTTCAGTTGTGGACCCTAATGAACCGTACTGTTGTTGTACAAGAATAAATTGGACAGTTCTTAGGTCTTTTGCTCTACACTTATGACTGATGCTTATCGTTCATAATGACTTTTTTCTGGTGACATTTTTTTCAGTTTTTTTTCTTCTGCTGCCCCATCTCCCATACTCTATTAGTGGCTTTAATCTGACAATGCTCAACCTGCAGTCTTAGTGCCAGCAATTTCTGGGGAGCAGTCAGTGTTATTTCAGCATGAGGCCACACACCAGAGGAGATCCAACGCTGCTGTTAAGTCACTGGTGTTCAGTACTGCATGATTCAACATACAGAGGATAACTCTCACTGCAGTAATCCCTTAGTTGTGGAGCCAGACCGAGTGAGTGTCCACCCTGGAGTAGAGATCGCCACCAGGTCCCTTCAAGAGAAGGGGACAGGCAGACCAAGATGAAGTGGTGGCAAACAGTGGAGAGAGACCACAAATGTTGAGCTGACACAGCAAACTGGCTGAGGACCATGGACTTTGGAGTGTCTTGGTGACTGCCTTATGCATCCAATGCTGGAATGCTGGAGCATCTTAGTCTGAGTAAAAAAAGTCCCTTCTTGGACAGAACACCATGAGTTTGCAATCGCTGAAGACTTTGACAGGAACTCACCACTCACAAGGAAGCAGAAGGGAAATCAAAACTGAAGTCCCTTGAGAGCAAGTCATGAAAGGCCACAGATTTTTGGACTTTTTTTTTTTCCCCCTGAAGGATGAAGTTTGATGCTGATACTGCTGCTGTGAAGGCCCATTTAGATTTCAGTTTGGGAATTCATGACAACACTGTATGCTGTACTTCCTTTCATGATGTCTCAGAATCCACCAGGCCTGATAAATACAAACACCTGCAGTGTTGGTTTAGGAGACTTGAGTGACACTCCCCACTGTGCATCCATGAGGTGGATGACCAGTTACTATGTGGACCTTGTCTTCTCACTTGAGCATTTGTTTGAATTTTTGTTCTCTAATTTTGGAATCAATTATTGTATTCTCACCCCAACCTCACAGGTATCTGTATGATTTTCTTGTGTGTTTTTGCTTTGAATTCTTTGTTCAAAGCTGTGCTGTGTGGACAGACATGAAAATTTAATTAAAGAAATGCATGGACACTTGTGCACACATGAGCACACACGCATACACACACACACACTCAAACACACACACACAAACACACACCCCCACACACACACAGATGCCATGTATATTAAAAATGAAAATTATGCCTCGCGGTGCAGTCTGGTGTGGGTGAGTTTGAAGGAGCCCAAGTTTCTCTTCACCCAACACACCACACACACACACACACACACACACACACACATGCACGCACAAACACACACACACACATAGATTAGAAAATAACAAACCATTGCTTGTGCAGTCTGGGGCGTTTTTGGTGCGGATGAGTGCCAAGGACCCAAGATTTCCCTACACACTAGTGGTGTTCCACAACGGTCAGGTCAACAACCTGCGCATCCGTAAACGTCTTGACGGCAAAGTGGCCCTGGGGGATGAGAAGCCTGGAGAAGTGGTAGGTTCATTAGGACTGCTGGTCCTTTGGTTGATCACCTCTTGTGTGCCCCAGGACAGAAATTTCCCTCACTATTCTTTGTGAAAAAAAAGTCCACCCAGGATGCCGGTCTTCGTCGGCGTCATTGTAGGATTTTTTTCTTTCACAAAATCATTGAATTATGGTAAAATTGTTGTAACTGGGTAGTGTGCTCATTTTCCTTTCAGAAAAGGATAGATTATATAGTTTCTTTCCTGTATGATGTGAGAAAAGTTGAACGATAAGAGATGTCCTGTATCGTACGGTGAAAGCTTAGCGATTTGAGATGTCCTGTATCGTATGGCGAAAGCTGAACGATATGAGATGTCCTGTATCGTATGGTGAAAGCTGAGCAATATGAAAGCTGAACAATATGAGATGTCCTGTATCGTATGGTGAAAGCTGAACGATATGAGATGTCCTGTATCGTATGGTGAAAGCTGAACGATATGAGATGTCCTGTATTGTATGGGGAAAGCTGAGCAATATGAAAGCTGAACAATATGAGATGTCCTGTGTCATATGGTGAAAGCTGAACAATATGAGATGTCCTGTGTCATATGGTGAAAGCTGAACGATATGAGATGTTCTGTGTCATATGGTGAAAGCTGAACGATATGAAAGCTGAATGATATGAGATGTCCTTTATTGTATGGGGAAAGCTGAACAATATGAGATGTCCTGTATCATATGGTGAAATCTTAACAATATGAGATGTCCTGTATTGTATGGTGAAAGCTGAACAATGTGAGATGTCCTGTATTGTATGGTCAAAGCTGAACACTGTGAGATGTCCTGTATCGTATGGTCAAAGCTGAACGATATATGTCCTGCTTTGTATGGTGAAAACGTAACTATGTGAGATGTCCTGTATCGTATGGTCAAAGCTTAATGATGTGAGCTGTCCTGTATCATGTGAGAAAAGCTGAATGATGTCAGATGTGCCTTATCATAGGGGAAAGGTGAATGAAGTGAGGAGCACTGGTACATTTGTGTGTTGACCAGTCGTTCGAGAGCGTGCCGATGTTGATTGAACACCACCAGAAGCACCCGGTGGTACTGCTGGGCAACGCGGCAGCCGGTCAGTCACAGGCACATGTCAAGCTGCAGCACCTGGTGCGTAAAAGCTGAGTGACCACAACACGCCGACGGTAACCAGCGTTCGCAGGCCTTCCTTGGGTGTGGGCGGCTTGGTGAAGGGGGACAGATGTTGCTGTGTATGTTGGTCAGCATGCTGAGCTGTTGTATTCACCTGCATTGTTGATGATATTGTGATGATGGTGGCATTGTTAATCTTTACTGTTGTTATTGTTGATATTGTGATAGTTGTTTTTGTTCTTAGATTGTTATATTTTTTGTGTTGTTTCTATCTTTTACCGACATTATTGATAATATTGTGATAATTGTTTCGTTTTCTTAGATGGTTATCCCTACCAAACTTTTAAAGGTGTTCTTAGATTGTTATTCTTACCAAATTTTAAAAAAAAATGATATTGTATTATTGTTTGTGTTCTTGTGCTCAGATTATTAATGATAATTATTGTGATTATTGTTCGTGTTCTTAGAAAGTTATCTTAACCAAAATCGTTAATAGCATTGTGATTATTGTTTGTGTTATTATCTTTACCAAAAAAATCATTAGTGATACTGTGGTTATAGTTTGTGTTATTGTTATCTTTACCTAATTTTGTTGTTGGTGTTGTTGTTGAAATAATATGGTGATGATTGTCGGTGTCCTTCCTCCTGCTCTTCCCTCCTCTCGTCCTGCCATCATCCTGTTTGTCCGTTTACATGGAGGTGCTCAGTGGATGGTGTTCAGGGTGGTATTATTCTCTGTGACAGGCTGTGCAGGAGATTGTGCTGCATTGAAGTGTGCTGTGCTGTCACTGAAGTGTGTCCTGTAGTGTTCAATGCTCTTTCTGTCTGCGTTCCATTGCACTACTGCATAGAGTTGTCGTCTGCATTGATGATGGTGTGCTTTTTTTTTTTTAAATTCTGTGCCAGTAATGTTCTCTTTTCTATCGCTGTTGTTGATTGTGGCTGGTTGTCTTTTGTGAGTGTGTTTTTTTCTGTTTTGGGGTTTGTTTTTTTTACTTTTTTTTTCCATTGTTGTTGTTGTTGCCTCTTCGCTGTTCATGTGACACCTTGCTGGTCCCAAATGATTCTAGAAGGTCTTTACATTTGTTGTCAGGTTTTAGACTTGATAATTTGATACATTTGGCATACATGCATGCATGCATACTTACATACATACAGACAGACACACCTGCCTGTCTTTCTTTCTATCTATTTATCTGTCTGTTGATCTATCTATCGATTTATAAATATCTGTCTACCTATCTATCGATCGATTTATGAATATATATGTTTATGTATTATAGATAATAACTGTTATATTTTAGCTTTTTCTCTTATCAACAGAAGAGGTATATCCTGGGTTTACATGCATGACTGTCCATGTTGTCAGCCTTCATATGGCCCTCTGCAGTCAGCTAAAAAAAAAAAAAAACCCTCTCTCTCTCTCTCTCCATGTGTGTGTGTGTGTGTGTGATATGGATCAGTCTGCAGGCTTTGACACCTGGAAACAATAACAGTGATAATTATGATGCTCGTTGGGTAGCAGTGAAGAGATGTGTGTCATACCAGTTTATACATGTTTGAGTGAAGACCAGGCAAGAAAACAAAATCCCTCGGCCCTAATTTTCATGTTTTGTGCTGCTTTCCTCTTCAAGAAGAAATGCTTGGATTGGATTGTTTTGTTGCTTGTTTTTTTTGTGTTTTTTTTTTATCTATTCATCACAGTTTCCAAATTGTGTATTTATGTGAGAGAAAGGGGAGTAATTGACAAATAGCATGTTGCCTAATGCCAATACAAAGTGTGCTACTGTTGTTTTTCTTTTTGTTTTTTTTTATCCTCTCAGTGTTGTTTGGTGTCAATGACTTAATCATCAGTATTCTAGCAGTATCAGGTCATTTGTTTAGATCATTTGTTTGTTGTTTAAATCACAGCTGACTCTATTGTCCTACATGAAGGTTGGGAAATGGGTGGTTTCCCTCCCTTCTCTTGCAGGTTTGAACCCAGACTACTTACGTACAATGTGGATACTCTTTTCTCTCTGGACCCATGTGCAAAAGCTTACACAGACTCTTCATCACGTCTTACTTATATAATGCTTTGTACAATCCTGTTAAGCATACGTGTGTGGAGAACAGACATGGTCAGCATTTTGTTTGTCAGGTTGTGAAACAACTCTTCCAGGATTTGTGGGGTAAGATTAACTGACCAATTTCTTGTTGTGGTATTGTGTTTTGTATTTTTTTGTATGCAGATTGTTTTTCAGATTACTTAATTACCTTTGTGCAGACGATTTACGCAGATTAATATTTTGATATGTATCTTTTTATATTGTCTGTATAATGTTTACTGGTGATTATTTTTTGTATATATATTTACCCACCACTATACAGATAATGTATTTTTTATAAGATTTTTACACGTGTTACTTATTTGAATAACTGAAATGTAATGCATTACTTACAGATGCTATAGCCGCACAGCGAGCGTATAGGTCATGAGATCAAAAATATATGTTGGATTAGAATCGTGGTAACTATAGTTTTGGGGTATCAGTGTCATGAATTCCTTGAAATTTACAACTGATCCTGGGTACTATTTCAGTATGAATTACATTAGATTTAAGTAAAAAAGAAGAAGAAAAGACATTTACATAACTTAAGTGACCAACCATGCCAACCAGTACCACATGGTGTCATCTCAAGTAACACCTGGGCCATAGATAGCGCCACCCAGGTAGATGTGTACAAAGAGACACCTGGTGACTGTCAACAAGCACTTGGCTACCACAGAGGTCAGAAGTCAACCTGACCACTCGACAAGACACTGAGCTTCTACCTTTCTATACTGCTACTCTGCTATTAATGAGCCGAATATTATTATGTACATATTTTTTTGTTTCCTCAAGGCCTGACTAAGCACGTTAGGTTACACTGCTGGTCAGACATCTGCTTAGCAAATGTGGTATAGCATGTATGTTTGTATTTGTCCGAACGCAACAAATGATCTTGTGTTACTGATACTGATACTAATGAGCCTTGACTTTGTCATGGCTGGTTGCATTCAACTGACTTGAAGCATCATTTACAAACAGAGGAAATCACTCAGCCCAAAGGCCACGGGCTGCAGGTATCTCACTGCTCATACCCAGGTACTGACCAGCCATGACTCTTGCTTACGGGCAATCAATATACTGGGAGTATATTTTTCAGCTGGAGGAAAACACTGGGCCAAAAGGTGATAGTGCAGCATTTTGAGATGGGATAGTAACAAAGCACGTCATAGAGATATTCAAGGCCAGTGCCAGTGATAGAGGAGAAGGTGATTGTGTTAAATTCTTGACTAAATTCTTGGGTCCTCTGTGTGTGTGTGTGTGTGTGTGTGTGTGTGTGCTGTGTCTTTGACTGCTCATGCATTAAAGGGCAGAGAAATTGAAGTAACACCAGGACAGTGACACAAATTGAAATATATGCAATTCTGACTTCTTTTTTTTTCCCTAAACAAATTGCCCCAGATGTGGCCAAAAGAATTCTTTGCAAGAAAACCTGCAGGCATCCTGTTTTTTTGTTTGTTTGTTTGTTTTGTTTTTTGTTGTTGTTTTTTTTTTTTTACATATGGTGAAACAAAGACTCATGTCTGAGTTCAAACGAAAATGAAAGCATCAATGCTTTTTTTCCTTTTTTTTGTTCATGAAATAAAGGATTTCAGCTGGTATTTACCAGCCTGCCTTATACAGCCCGATGCAATGTTTCAGAATCAGTATCAGTGGCTGGGAGAATTATGCATTGTGGCATTTTATGTAGTGATTATATAGTTTATTTCTTAGTGTTTATATAACATACATCCTTTTTTTTCATTTTGATTTTTTCCCATCTGATGGGTGATAATAGCTAACGTTACACAATTTTTTTCGTGTGATTTTCTGGTGTAACATGCACTGAAATGCCAGTACTGTGTATAACAAAAAAGTTGTGTGAATCACTATTTTACCTTTCTTATGAGTGTATGAGTTTCTGTGTGTGTGTGTGTGTGTGCTTTCTTTAGTGTGAAAGTGAGTGAGAAAGAATGAGACTGTATCTGTGTGTATGTATGTTTGTTAAGTTTGCTCAGTGTCTAGCTACTTTGTGACATGTACCATATGCATTTGTGTCATCAAAACACAAATTGTTACTGTCAACGCTTAAACTGTTTGAACATCATTTTCCTTGGCATTCCTGACATGCCACCATGACACTTAGCATCACTTTCTCCATACTGAGCATGCCTAGGGAGGTGTGTGGTTACCATGGCTACAGGAAACACATAGTGTTAGTGATGTGTGCACATAAAATAAATATAGATGCAAAGTTAATGTTGGTGTTTGTGATCCTTGAATGTGCCTCTCAAAATGAGCATGCCACCAGTTTTAGTTAATTGTAATTAGAATAGTGAAGGACCCTCACAGGGATGGTTGATATCCCTCCAACCTTCTGGGAATTCTGTGCCAGAAATTTCCTCTTTTCTATCAGTCTCTTTGTTTCTGACCTTTTTCCTTTTCTTTCTGTCTTCTCTTCCTTACCTTTTTTTCTGTCTTGCTGTGTGGCACAATCACCCATAATAATTTTTCTTGAAAGTCTTGATTTTTTTTTTTTTTTTTTTTTTTTCTTTTTTTTTGTCTTTTTACTTTATAACTGAGCATCCTCACTACTTTATTTTCATTTTGTGCTCAGACATGTGAATTGTCTGTTTTGGATATGATACATAATTTTGTTTATTGTGTTTTATTGTATTCATGTTCAGGTTACATTTTTTTTAATCCTCTAATGAAAGATCATTCATCAATGCCAGGCAATATTCATAGTTTCCTGAAATGCAACATACCAGTCCTAATACATGCAGAAATTATCTCACTGATTAAGTCACGCAAATACACTTTCTCATTCACACACAAACATGCAAGCATGCATGGACTCACACACACGCACATGCACACACACACACATGCACACACTTACACACACACACACACACATACACACACAAACACTCATACAATCTTTCACATGAACACATAACATGGCTCTCACATCGTAACTTCTTTTTTTCATTGGTTCATTGTCACCACTAGGCCATTTTCATAACCATGCATGTCGACGCAAAACGGGGGCAGAAGGCCATTAGATAGTTGTGAAAACAACCAAGACAAAATTCTTATTTCCGAGGAGCAGTGGTGTGCTTTTCTCACATCCAGTCCCACCCTGAATAGGGTCTACACAACATTAAAACATGACTGGTTACAAACAGTTACAAATACAACCAAAAAATATCACCTGTTACTCATAAAACAATCATCATGCATATACAACCAAAAAACATTACTTGTTACTGACAAACAATCATCATGCATATACAAGTACAGCCAAAAAACATCACTTGTTACTCAGAAAACAATCATCATGCATATACAACTAAAAAACATCACTTGTTACTCATAAAACCACCATCATGCATATACAACCAAAAAACATCACTTGTTACTCATAAAACAATCATCATGCATATACAACCAAAAAAAAAAAAAAAAATCACTTGTTGCTCATAAAACCATCATTAGTTACAGGTATGACCAGAACCTGAAAAACATCACTGGTTACACACAGACGTGAGAAGAGGAAGGTGACAGAATGCTGATGACACTTGTCTGCCAATGCAGTGTTTGTGAGGGTCTGGGTTTGATTCCCGCTCTCTCCTTTCTCCCAAGATCGACTGGAAAATCAAATTGAGCATCCAGTCATTTGGGTAAGATAATAAAACAAGATCCTGTGCGCAACATGCATTTGGTGAACTGAAGAAGAACCCATGGCAGCAAAAGTGTTATCATCTGGCAAGTGTAGATAAAATACTGGTTTAACTCACTCAGTGCGGCCAGTCCTCTCTTCTCTACACAGACCCCTCCGATGTCCAGCGGGTGTCTGAATGACCCAACATTTAGCTTCCGTCGTCAGAATTGTGGTATTCTTTGTCAACATTCACATCTTCAGTATAAGAGCCTTCGCTTGCAATATTTTGATGATGGTAATTGGGGTGAAACGCTGTTAACGTCGTCTCTTTCGCCGTTCATATGGAGAGAGTTAAAAGAAATAATTGCATTTGGGGGAGATTATGCTAATATAGATTCAACAATTATTTCTTGAGGAAATGTCTAAAAACATAGTAACAGATTTTGTATGACATGCTGCCCACTGAAGGTAGATGAGTTTGCGTCTGAGTACACTCACAATACAAACGTATTGAGAAAATAGTCGGTTTAAAGAATGGTTTGGTTTTTGGTATACTAAAAATAAAGAATTTGATGAATGAGCGTGGAACTTTCCCATCTTTGAGCAATTTAAAACAGATAGGATACTAAAGCACAAGCAAACTGATTACCCATTGCATAACTTTTGCAATCGAGAGTTACAAACTGTCCAACATCTGTTTTGGAAGTGTCACTGAGTACCAACACTCTGGGGTGAGTTCTTGTCATTATAATGATGGTAAATGCCCCACATCGTAATATCAAAGTAACCGCCCCCCTACCCCACCCTCGCCCCGCCTAAAGAAAACAACAACAAACAAAAAACAACAACGTAAATGTGTTGTTCATATATTTACAAAAGTATTCTAAATTAAACAACTACTTAGGTACAACAATATGTAACCCAGATTATCAATGGACCAGTGAAGTGTCGATAAACACACTAAGAAACGCACTTCTCTAAAGATTAAACCACCTGTGTTGTGCTGGAATGGCACACACATGACACAGGCTGACTTTATATAACATAGATATATATCAAAGAATGTGCGGTCATACTTGAACTTCAACTTCAACTTGACTTGAACTGTACAATGTTTGAGATCCAAAGACCTGTTCATCGCTCCGTGTGGGTCATCGGTTGTGCATACTAAACTTTGCATGCGTGGTTTATTGGCAAGACGGATTGTACTTGTCTGGCTTGTTCTTCCAGTAGACATCCAGTCTGTTCTTAAAGGCATTCACCGTGGCCGACGGTGCTAAGACCACTTCGTCTGGGAGACTGTTCCATGTCTTGGTGACCCTTTCACTGAAAAAGTGTTTCCTGGTGTCACAGTGGGTGTGGTGCGGGAATAGTTTCTTCGCGTTTCCTCTGGTGCCTATATCTTCTGCAGTTTCAAGTTTTGGTTTTTTGGTTCTGTGGAGTCCGTGGACATACTTGAATGTGTCTATCATATCCCCTCTGAGTCGTCTGTGTTCCAGGCTAGGCAGGTCGAGTCGTTCTAGTCTTTCCGCGTAAGGTAGCTCACTGATCAAGGAGATCAGCTTTGTGGCTCGGCGCTGCACGTCCTCTAGCTGCTTACATAATGTCTTGTGTGTAGGTTGCCACACAGTTTGTGCGTACTCGAGGATAGGCCTCGCTATTGTTTTGTACAGCTGGATGAAGAGCTTGCAGTCTAAGAACTCGAAGGTTCTGCGGATGATGCCAATTACACTGTTCGCTCTTGCTGTGACACTGTCCACGTGCTGCTTAAATTTGAGGTCGTTATCAACTTGAACACCGAGGTCCGCTTCCACCTCACTTTCTGCCAAGGGTATTTCACTGATGGTTCCGGTTTCAGCATCTACATGCTTCATATGGTACGATGCTTTTGATTTCCGTGTGCCAATTTTCATCACTTTGCATTTCTGTGGGTGGAATCTCAGAAGCCAATCGTTTGACCAACTCTGGAGGCTGTCTAGGTCTTGCTGGAGCGATGCGGTCGATTCCTGGCTGTCGCTAGCTTTTTTTGTCATCTGCAAACAGTTTGACGGTGTTTTGTACATGTTTCGGTAGATCATTGACATAGATGACAAACAGGATCGGTCCTAGTACACTGCCTTGTGGGATACCGCTTGTGACAGCTACTTCGTCCGAGAAGATTCCATTGATTCTGACTCTTTGTTTTCGGTCTCCAAGGAAGGCTGATATCCAGCTGAGTATTGGGCCTTTTACTCCGTGGGCTTCGACTTTATTCAGCAGACGACGGTGCGGTACAGTGTCAAAGGCTTTTTGGAAGTCCATATACACGACGTCAATGCTGCTGCCGGAGTCTATCAGCCTGGTCCAGTCATCGAGAGCTTCCAGTAAATTGGGCACGCAAGATTTCCCCTGAACGAATCCATGTTGCTCTTCACATAGTAGTTCATTGCGCTGTGGGTGATTCATTATTTGTGTCCTCATGAGCGTTTCCATTACCTTGCACAGGATACAGGTCAGGCTGACAGGTCGGTAGTTTTCTGGCTGCTGTCGGCTTCCTTTCCTCTTGTAGATAGGAGTGACTGTGGCTTCTTTCCAATCATCAGGAATTTCCCCACGTTCCAGAGTGAGGCGGAATAGACGTGCTATTGGACGTGCTAGAGACCCTGCTGCCTTCGCCAACACCATAGGGTGGATTCCGTCGGGTCCAGGTGCCTTGTTTGTTTTCAGATTTTGAAGTTGCTTTTTCACATCTGCTTCAGAGATGTTTACCTCTTGCAGTATTTCCTGGATGTTGTACTTGGGGGGTGGTGGTAGGTTCTCCTCTTCTTCCTGTGTAAAGACTCTTTGAAAAAATTCGTTTAGAATGTCTGCCTTTTCTTTGTCTGTTGTCGTTTTTTTTCCATCAGCTTTTTTCAGATCTGCAATGCCTGACCTGCATTTGGTTTTCGACTTGACATATGACCAAAAACCTTTGTTGTTGTTCTTTGCGTTGGCTGCGACCTTTTCCTCTCTACCTCTTTTCGCTTTGTGGCACGCTCTTCTGGCATGGTTATTTGCGCGACAGTATTCCTGCTCGTGTCGAGGGTCTCGTGATTTTTTTCCATTTTCTGAAGAGTCTGTGTTTGTTTCGAACCGTGCTTAGTGTTTTCGGGTCCATCCATTTCTGGGTGGTTCTTCCTGATGTCATCACAGTTGGGATGTGCTTATATACAGCTTTCTGGATCTCATCCTTGATGATTATCCAGGTTTCTTCAACTGACTTGTTGGAGAGAAGTTTGTCACAGTCTGCTTCAGTGAGGTCCAAATTCATTTCTTCGTAGTTCCCCTCTTCAAACTTGGTCTTCTTCCTTGCTGGTTCTCGCTTATCGTATGAACATGAGAAGCTGATGATGAGAGTCACGTGGTCGCTTCTTCCTAGTCCGGCTTGTGTTGTGATGCTGTCTCTCATCTCCTCTCGGTTGGTGAAGACCAAGTCATCTAGGCTGGGGTTCTGTCCTTGCCTAAATCTTGTTGGTTCCTTCTGGTGCTGGGTGAGATATGCATCTTGGGTGGCTTTGAGGAATTTCTGCGCTTGGTGCTCCTCCCTACAATTGCAGGTCTCATTTTGCCAGTCTACTTTCGGGTGGTTAAAGTCACCCATCAGGAGAATGTGGGAGTACTGCTTCTGTTTGCCCACGTCCGCCATCAGTTTGTTGAGTTTTTCTGTGTGATCCGGGGGAGAGTTTGGGCTTCTGTATATCAATCCAATCAAAAGTTTATCTGAGCCGTGCAGACGACATTCGACTAATATTTGTTCTTCAAAGTCGTTGTCTTGAACTTCTATCTGGGAAGCCTTGAGGTTGCTGTCTACATATAAGCACATTCCCCGTCCTTTCTTGTCCGTGAGGTTATGAAAAAGGTCGTAATCGTCAATGGCTACCTCGCACTCCTGTACTGCATATATTGTGTTCTTTGGTTTTACTTCAGTTATTCCAATTATTCAGTGATGGTTTGTACATGCTGATAAGGGCTTCACGGTAGTTCATTCCTTTTATTCAGTAATGAATCTGCATTGCTGTAGAGGCACGTACGTGAGTTCAAGGAAGCATTGGCTGTATTGGTCTGGCGGTTAGATGACAACTTGGGAACTGATGAAGTTTTAAAACTATATACATTGCGAGTTGAGAGTTTTTTTTTACTCCGAGTCTCCCTGGACCGCCTGATCAGGCGGTTCCCCGAGGTAGGCCACACACTTGTTGCGCCTCACCCATCTTGCTTAAATGCAGCCATGCAATTACATGACAATCTAATGAAATTGATATCATTTCATTCTATGGATGACCAAACGATCATTTTTAAAGAATATCACTCAAGTGTGTGCGTACGCATGAACACTTCATCCACAAGGCACACACACACATGATTATGCCTACACAGTTTCGGCGTACACGTGTACCTGTGAGCGACTCAGCAGTTATGCTCGTATATCTTGTTCAAGACATTGTATTATTTAGTACGCCTACACATTCAACATGGTTTCCATTAAATACACACTTAAAACATTAAGTGGGAAGATGAAGGGATGGGGTTCATTTGTAAAAGCGAGTCTGTTAAGGTTTATTAAAGTGTTGCTTTGACAGTATCTGGGTTACTATTCGTAGAAGGCGTTCTCTGGATGGAACTGGTTGGCGATATTTCAGCAATTTGCTGTATGGTTTTATTCAGGTGTTTCTGACACAGGAGGGACACTTACTTTATGTTTGTCTGCACACACACACACACACACACACACACACACACACACAGACAGAGAGAGAGAGAGAGAGAGAGAGAGAGAGAGAGAGAGAGAGAGAGAGAGCTTGCATTCCTGACCTCTCAACTGTGCGAAGAACACTCCAATTCCAAGGGTCGCCAGCAGACACGGGGAGGTACCCGTAAAGTCGACAGCTCATACACATTTTAGGATCGGTAAAACATTTTTCAGAATACAATTACAATATCGGCACGGTCACACACACACACACACACACACACACGTACACACGAAAGAGAGGAGAGAGAGAGAGGGGGGGGGGGAGGGAGGGAGGGAGAGAGAGACAGACAGAGAGAGACGCACACACACACACACACACACACTTTTAACGCGTAAACCTTGCATCGTATGTGCACTAGTTTTTCCCGCCGTTCTTTATTATTTGTTTGCTGTCGACGCAATGAGCTGTCGACGCAATGACATGGACCCACACACCGCTGTCACACCGTACTCAACCCAGTACAGACGAATTACCTCCCTTGCTATTTCACTTGAATCGGCGGCATCAGCGAACTGGCAGAAAATCACATTTCCATGTGGTGAGGATACACAACGACAGACAGAGAACCAGAGAGGGAAAGACAAGAGAGAAAGTGAAGGAGGGGGGCGGGGTGGAGTGGGGGTTTGGGGTGTAGGAGTGGTGGCCTAGAGGTAACACGTCTGCCCAGGAAGCGAGAGAATCTGAGCGCGCTGGTTCGAATCACGGCTCAGCCACAGATATTTTCTCCCCCTCCACTAGACCTTGAGTGGTGGTCTGGTCATTTGGATGAGACGATAAACCGAGGTCCCGTGTGCAGCATGCACTTAGCGCACGTAAAAGAACCCACGTCAACAAAAGGGTTGTTCCTGGCAAAATTCTGTAGAAAAAACCACTTCGATAGACCTTGTTCGTTAGGAAACCGGAAGTCAGTGCAAAGTTCAGCACCTTCACCTTGGGACGTCCGGATAAGGCAACATGGCGACTTTGTCCGCTGAAACTGAAAGTGCGCTTGAATTCATAAAAGTTAAAGAACCGAAAGAGTATTTAAAAAAAGAACGGACAACTGATAAGTAGCGCGAAAGTTGAACTTGTTCGTCGTGCAAAGATTTTCAATTGTCGCCGAACCAGAAACAAGAAGGCGAAGTCAAGTCACTGAGAGACATTTCTGCTGTCACAGCGACATAAACCTCCCGAAGAACAACTGAACCGAAGAAAAACATATCGCTCCTGTGTGTGACCCATTCATTCAAAATCTATATACATTCTAGCATTTCATATTGTTGCTACATAGTACGAGTGAGTGAGTGTGTGTGTATGTATGCGCGCGCGCGCGCCTCCTAAAAACAGATTTCAGACTTGAGAAAATGGCCATTGCTGTTCCAATGAATTTGATCTTTTTCTGGCTTTTCTATCACATGACTTTTTAATGCATATTGTGGGGAGGAGAGTGTTGGAGTTGAGCATGGAAATTGTGGGGAGAAGAGTGGTGGAGCTGTGCATGGAATTTGATTAAAGATAATCATCAACAAGACTGATTCATGTGTGTTTCATCACAGTTGTATTGATGATTAACTGCAATTAAAGAATGATTTCATCTTATGGTGTAGCATGCATGCATGTGTGCATACAGTACTCACTCATTCATCATTACAAGTGACATGCACTGATAAGTCTTCTGAAGACTCCCAGACATTCAGACACACCAGTCTGGTACAATCAGCTGGCCTGTTTACCCAAAATGGATATGTATGTACTTTAACCAGGTTAGAATATGTATTTCTTTTATGGAAACCTGTAAGTTCATTGTATCTAACAACTGGCTGAAGGATTAACACATACATACCAGTTTTCTCTATGATGCCATTTTTTTTTTTTTTTTTTTTAGAAACTGGTAGTGCTGTAAATTTTTGTGTGTAAATATCTGCATTTATTTATATTTGCATGCCACACCTCCCATCTTTTATTTCCTGGGTTTTTTAAATCACACACACACACACACACACACACACACACACACACATATATATATATATATCATTTGCTTATTGTTTGTTGTCAAATCTGTACAATCAAATTTGGACTGTTTACAAAATGCAGTGTAAACAGATCTGAGTCAAACACAAACAGACTTGAAGAAAATCACTTTGATTAGATATTTTCTTTTATTTTTTGGTATCATTCATTCATACCTAAATGCTAAACAATGAACAATTGTGTAAACAATTTGAGTCATTTATGATGTGAGCACCATTTAGTTTTGGATGTTGTGCATGTGTGCGTGTACGTGTGTGTGTGTGTGTGTGTGTGTGTGTGATATGCATCTGTATTGAAGTGCAATGTCTACATTCACAAAGTTGTTTTTTTTTCCATGATCAGACAGAAAAACACAACAAAACTCTGCAGTGGATCTTAACTGGTTTGAACCACACTGCAGCCCTCCCCACCACCCACCTTTCTCCCTCAAAGAGAAGAAGAAAAATCACAGCTAGTTTCTGAAGTCTTATTTAAATGCACTATATGATCAGTATCATTAGCAAGCAGTGGGTATAAGCTTTGGCTGTTGAAATCAAATTATCCCTTGTATACAAGTGCTGTACATATTGCATGTAAATCTGCATTATATCAGATAAATATAAACAGTATATAAACAGTTGCAATATTTGTTCACATCAGTATGAAAAAAAAATATCAGGAGCATTCAAACTCAACAATTCCCAAGGAAAGCGTAAAAAAAATCTTCACACACAGATGATAATCTGACTGTCTTACACAATACCAATGATCCACCTGAATCAATCCGCTCTCAACTAACACACACACTCTCTCTCTCTCTCTCTCTCTCTCTACAAATTGACACCCACTACTGTAACCCCCCTTCAGTCTAAATATTTTGACAAAACAGTCTTCAAGGCCCTAATAAGTCATCTTTCACTGTGTCATCAGTGTCAGATTGGTGTAAAGGGGGAAGCAAAGCTGTCAGATCATTACATATTTTCACTTCCGAATTTGTTAATTTTTGTAAAATTACTCAATTTACTGTCAGCAGCATTGGTTTCCACTGCTGATGCAGAAGTAGCAGTGATGTCTTCTTGGACTTGCACATCTGACAGCTGTGACAAAAAAAAGGAAAAGAATATATAATTATAGCTTGAATGTTATGACATTTGTTTTAGTTACACATTTTCAGTCAAACTCCATACAACCCCCAAAATGTGTCAGATCTATTCAATGCATTATGCATGTGCAGAATCTCAAGCCAGTGAGTTGTTTCAAATTGCAACAATAGCTATGCTTTATCTCTCTCTCTCTCTCTCTGTGTGTAAACATTCACATTGCCTGTGGAAGTAGCAAGGATCTCACTGTCTCAGTATCATTGTTACAACACTTTCTGAAAATGTGCAAACGTGTGTGTGTGTGTGTGTGTTAGTCTGTATTTCTTTCTTTCGACCCCTTTACTTCCTTTCCATCCTGACAAAACGCGGACCGTGGTGTGTTGAATCAGTCTTACCTAATGTTCCTCTGGCGGTTTCACCTTCCGTTTCAGTCTCAAGGAGGCGTCAAATCGTGCAGACTATTACGCTAAGTCCTGTTTTCTGTTGAATAAGACAGCAAATGCCTGACTTACTCATTAACCCAATGCGCTAATCGGGCCTTGAGGAGCATACTTTGGGTACATATAAAGCAATAATCTGAACTTTAAAAAGTAAATACATTCAAATATGTTTAAAATGAAAAATACATAGAATACGGAGGGCGAATGACTGAAATGTTATCTCGTTCGTCTTTTATCAGATGGATTCCCCCGTCTCCTCGACAAAGGCGGCAGTACGTCGCAGGTCCTCCAGTCCTCTGTAGAGCTTCCGGGCCGCTGGGAATGGGTAGGGCCAGGTTTTCTCTCGGAGCGCTTGGTGGAGCGGGCAGGACTGCAGCAGATGTTCTGTTGTCTGGCTGCCTGTTCTGCAGGGGCACTGCTCTGTGTCGCCGATACGGAGTTTCGTGTACAGGTGGTGTTTCAGGCGGTTGTGGCCTGTCCTGAGCCTGAAAATAGCTACCTGCTCTCGACGAGTCAGCAGGCAGTACGGGTCTGTTCTGTTGTGGCATGGATGCTGCTGTTTCCACTTGTTCTGCAGCTTGGCCTAAATGATGGTCCTGGATTCAGAGTAGCTGGGAGACCTGTCCATCTGCTCTTTCGTAGTGCCTTCTTTGCCAGGGAGTCAGCAGTCTTGTTGCCAAGCACGTTGCAGTGGGAGGGAATCCACTGCAGGGTGACTGTGTGACTTGTGAAGAGGGAGGCGAGAGAGGAGGACAGATCGTTGAGTTCTGGATCTCTGTTGGACCAAAGGGCCTGCAAAACGGACAGGGCGTCGGTCAGGGAGACAGCGTTGTGGCTGGCGTAGGGGCTGACCTGGATGTGGGCTGCTGCTGTTTTCAAGGCTTCTGCTTCGGCTCTGTAATTGGTGGAGTATAGACCGGTAGCGAGATACTTAACATAGACTTCTGCCCCTCCGTTCCGAATGGCATCTGTCGCAGAGCCGTCAGTGTAGACATGAATTCAGAACTCTTTGGGGAACTGGATGTGGAGGTGTTCAAGGGTAAGGGGCTTTCTTTCAGGGCCGCTTTGGGGATCTTTGGGGCAAACACCAGATCGTCTGCATGGACTTTGCGTGGCATATCTTTGACAATGTCGTTGATAAAGACGAGGAATAGTGTAGGGCTGAGGACACCTCCTTGGGGAAGTCCTTCTCTCAGTGTCTTCTTCCGACTGTATGCTCCATTGACATGGACTCGGGCCTTCCTATTGTTCAGGTACTGCGAGATCCACTGGTACATACAGCCAGTCACACCACTCTTCTGGAGCTTCCTCCAGATGCCATCCTTCCAGATTTTGTCGTAAGCCTCTTTCATGTCTATCCACACCGTCAGTGCATGCTGTTTGTCCTGGAAGCCATCCTCGATCTTCTGGTCTATGTAGGTCACTTGGTCATCAGTGGAATGATGTTGGTGGAAGCCTGCCTGCTCTGGAGTGACTGATGCTGTCGTTCTTCTCCAGGTGCCGAACTAGGCGCGAGTTGATCGTACGCTCTAGGAGCTTGCCCAGGCAGCCTGTGAGGATAATGGGGCGATAACTATCAGCGCTGGCTTGTCTCTGCCCTTCTTGTGGATGGGCACCATGTCAGCTTCTCGCCAGCTCTTTGGAATATGCCCCGTCTACCAACTGTTGTTGAAAAGAGCAAGGAGTTTGGTCTTTGTTTTGGTGCAAAGATGTTTTAGCAGCTGAAATGAAAAAACAACAACAACAAACAAACAAACAAAAAAACCCAAACAAACAAAAAAAACAAAAACAAAACAAAACAAAACAAAAACAAAAAAACAAAAACAACAAACAAACCAACAACAAAAAACAAAACAAAAACAAAACAAAAAACTTATAGCAAATGCACCAGTTTGTAATTTCACACACTTCTGCCTGCGACGCTCCACTGACACACATACACACCAAGGCCCCATTTCAAGTTTCAAGTTTTAATTACCCTTTCACTCCTATTGGAGTATGGAAGATTACTGCAAAATAATCTTTTCGTGCCCAGAACAGACATTTCCAAATACACAACAATGTCACATAAAAGTTGAGAAAACACAAATGTCTTTTAACTCCAAAAGTATAACAAGGCAACATTTGCAAATCTAATATATTCACACACACACACACACACACACACACACACACACACACACACACACACACACTATGACAACCAGACAGAACTGAAAATCCTCGGTAATTATTCGAAAACGGACATTCATCACAGAGAAGACAAGACCGCTGGCTAACCCATGTTTGAATCAGTCTACGTGTGTATGCATTCGTTATGTGAGTCAAAGGTAACACACGTCTGCGGCTTCAAGTAGGCCTTGTCATTCTTGATCATTTCTTTTGAGCCGAGAAGTAAGTAAGTGATTTGATTTTGAGAAAATACGGTCAAATCTTAGTGTGAAGTGTGTGTGTGTGTGTGTGTGTGTGTGTGGAGAAGGAGGAGGTATTTTGTTTAATGTTCCGTCACATATACTTGTTATTGTAGATATTTTGTTAGAGTATTGATTTTTGCATTTGAGTGTTATCGTTTGGGAGGGAAGGGTGGGAGGTGAATGGTGAGTTGGAGGAAACCGGGTAGATGGATGGTTGAATATGAATAAAATATTTAAGTATAATTACAGAAAATTACTTTATAGACTTCGTTAAAGAAAAGAAGTCGTTAATCTAACCAGCCAAACAACTGATGATGAATGCAAAAAATCAACGTTTCCACTCACTCGTAATGAAACACTTTTGTGCAGGCTAGGCTTCACCAAACCGCAGTCAAAAATTATATGCGTAAAAGTCACATTACTGAAGCATATGCACTTGAGGTTAGGGCAGTATTGAGTCCGTAATGAATTGGATAACAGTCTGAAAATTGGACTTAGGAATGGTCTGTGAATAGGACCAAAGTCTGAGAGAGTCCACTGACGAGACTTTAGAGTTGAATGAAACACTTATATTAGTCTGTCTCTTTCTAATATGCTATTTATTCCCTTGTATGACAACGGGGAATATACCTTTATGCTGCCTGTAAAATTCGTTGCTGCTCTTTTTGCTGCTCTGTCTGCTTGGTCGATATGTAGAAATCAGTATGGGATGCAACATTTGCACCTTACATAAATCTTTAGTGTTAAAGAATACTTAATTTCAAACAATAAATCTCTCTGGTTATTCTCAAAAAGTAGCAAACCTTTTCAAACTGACCGAGAATAAACACAAAAAAGAATGTTACTTGTAACTGTTGGTATTTGAACAAGATGATTTAAGGCAATTTGGATGGCCACCAATTCAGCTGTAAAACTTGAATGTCCCTTAATAGATCATACAATTTTTCTGTTTTTAGACTAGCCATCACAAAAGCAGGCACAGCACTGCCATCATCCAGAAATGAGCCACTAAACTTTCAAATGGTTATCAAAATGTTCTTCTAATTCGGCTGCTATTATATGTGGACATTTTTCTTTTGTTGTGTCAGAAGCGCATATGTTGACGTTTGCTTTTGTAAACTCCCAGAGAGGAACAGGTTGCACCAGTACACGGGGAGCCATATCATATAAATCAATGTGTGAGGAATGCAGAATTTCTGACACATATGTGCGAATGGTTTGCATTTGAATTATTTTGTGCGGCTTTTTTGTGTTTTTTGTGTTGTTGTTGTTTTTGAAAATAATTTTGATTCCTCAAAATCACACACAACTGTACATCTCACTATGTAATTAGCACAACTTAATTTTCTGATTTCATCGAGTGGTAAACACCCGCAAGATTATCGGCTTCCGAGGTCTTATTATGCACAGGTACTCCCAAGGCCAATTTTACAGCCTTACTGCCAATGATTCGTAGCTTCTTAAGAAAGGTAGCCAGAGCGGAAAAAATTTCTTGACTATAGGTCAATCTTGACCTTACCAGACAGGTCGCTAAATATGAGTCTTGGAGTCCTCTCCCCAAGGAGATTCGCTATTCTTAAGAAATGAAAACTTTTAACAGACTTAGTTACAATTTTATCAATGTGTTTCTTCCAGTTTATTTCTGAAGTAAATAGGACCCATGGAATTTCATTTCTGACTTGAAAAATACTTTACGTCCTCCTAGAAAGAATCGTGGTAGTTTGCTGGGGTTATAACCATTACAAAAGAAAATCAAGTCCGTTTTTTCACCGAAAATTGAAAACCGTTCGAGTGCATATCGTTATTCAATATATCAAGTTTACCCCGAAAGAGTTTCTGTACTTATTTGACGAAATGTAGGCTTGTTCTTTTCCTTACTGATGTCTGGATCCATATAGCGATGTCGTCAGCATACTGTGCCAGCTTGGTAGATGATGAAAAACGTGTATGTAAATCATAAAGCCTGATGTGGCACATCAGTGGAGAAATAATGGATCCCTGTGGGATTCCCATGCTTATAGGACTAGAAGTTGATAACGTTACTCCCACTTTCGCCACTATATGTATTTAACTTAAAAAGGATTTAACATAGTCACAAACATGGCCAGACAGACCAGTTTGTTTCAGCTTATATAACTGTCTGTCATGCCACACTCGGTCATACGTTTTAGTAAGATCGTAGGACGGAATTTAACAAGAGATAGCAAAGTAATCCTTGTCCTGGAATGGATCGATCGTGGGATTCTCGAAATCTTGGATAGAATCAGTGAACATGGATATTCATTTCTTTTGGTCGGTTTGAAATTAAGAATGAAATATTAGCATGACCACATTTCCTGTTGTATGAAGAGATTATCAAAACAATTTGAAAATGCAAAGAAAGACTCGACTTTGGGTGTGACTAATGTGGAAAACAAAGCATGGCTTTGCGTTCGAACAGGTGAAAAGACCAAACCACCAACACGTCCAACAGCTGTGAAAAAAAGTTGGACTCCAGTGGAATATTAATCTTCACCACAGCGATTTTACTATTCTTTCCCCCCCCCCCCCCCCCCCTTTTTTTTTCATTTTCTTTTAGAAAACATCTACCATGGCAGGGGGAGAAACTCGTCTGCACTGGGCGGACTACGTGGTGACAGTGGTGTGTCTGCTGGTGGCCCTTGGTATTGGGGTGTTCTTCGCTCTCTTCAGACAACAGAAAACCAAGGTCTGTCTGTCGGTCTGTCTGACTGATTCTCTCTCTCTCTCTCTCTCTCTCCGACACACAGACACACACAGACACACACACACACACACACACACACACACACACACAGTGAGAGAGAGAGGTACGTGATCAAAAGCACTCACCAGAGAATGGAGGCAAAAAACGAAAGAGGGAGAGATGTAGGTAAGACACTGTTCTCCAAACAAACATGTTTGAACAAGTATGTGTATTTATTGGGTAATTCTGCTCTGGTTCCAACTCCACAGGACCTACAGATCAGGCAGGTTCATTCTGCCTTCAACTCCACAGGAACCTGCATATCTTTGCTGACATTGTCAATGCTTCTTAAACTTCAACAAGAACTCTCCGCTCTTCCTCTGACCGACTGGCATCTTCTGAAACGTTCTCGTGTCAATGCAAGAACCTCTGTCCTCTTTTTAGGACGACGGTGGCAGAATGGTTAAGACGCTCAGCTGCCAATATCTATCGAGACTCCGGGAGGGTGTAGCTTCGAGTCCCGCTCTCGCCCTTTCTCCCAAGTTTGACTGGAAAATCAAACTGAGCGTCTAGTCTTTTCGGATGAGACGATAAACCTAGGTCCCGTGTGCATTTAGCGCACTGAAAAAAAAAGTGGTATAGCATATATGGATTTGTCCAGACGCAGTGACGACCCCTTGAGAAAGTGAAACTGAAACTTTAATCATTGTACTGATTTATTATACTGTGGCGCAGCAGAGAATAGTAATATAATTATTATTGATTTATGCATTTACGATGTTGTACGTGTACACGTGATAGGCGATGAAATATACCGTCTTCCAAATTTAGCAACGGTTTACTTTGGTGAATATTTCATATGAGTATTATTTAATTAACAATAAAGAGGCAGCAATATTACCTTCCAAAGGTCTGTAGTTGTATGGACGATATAGGTCTTATGGGGCATATTTCTCATGTACAGGATTGGAAATAATTGTTGCTGTCTATTTTTTGTTGTTGTCGTGAGTTAGTGTATTATCCAATACTTAAGTCATGATTTTTAAACCACAAACGCTTCAGAAAACCATTGTATCAGTCATCATCAAAAACGTCAGTTTCTTCACGAAGGAAGGTTCATCATCTTTCATTTTGTTTGACTGTCTATCTGCAGTGCTTCCTTCACCTTCACCTAACAACAGCCGATGGTTGAAAACAGAACTGGACTGTCCATAAATCCTTGTGTCTGTTCCAACAACCCGGAAGTGAATAGTTATGCATTCAGTTCTGAAAGGTCCGATGTTCCCAATATTATCCACGAAGATGGCAGACCCGTTTCTATCCTTGATCACGTCCTCATGTTTATCTCGGTTTAAAGATTGTATTTGCTTTACACCTAACCTCGTAAGTTTTCAACGACTAACTGTCGATTGTTGCTCTTGTTATCCTCTTTTGCTCGATTTCGGATTTTTATGTTCCCCCTCAATCCCTCTCTCTATTTCTCTCTCACTCCGCCCCCCCCCCCCCCCTCTCTCTCTCTCTCTTTCCAAATACCGTGGGACCAGGAGGAATACCTTGTGGGAAGCCGTCGAATGGGCGTGGCCCCGGTGTGTCTGTCGCTGTTCGTCACCTTCCAGTCCGCCATCTCTCTGCTGGGCACGCCCTCGGACACCTACAACACGGGCACCATGGTCTTCTTCGTATTCTTGGGCATCTGCCTGTCCTACATCGTGAGCATCTTCACCGTCGTGCCTCTGGTGTACCCTCTGCGACTTACCAGTGTCTACCACTACCTGGAGCTGAGGTTCCGATCTGTCGGGTGAAGAACCTCATTACTGTGATCGGGATGCTGCAGACAGTACGTCTTTGCACACACACACACACACACACACACACGCACACACACACACACACACACACACACACACACGCACGCACGCACACACACACACACACACACACACACACACACACACACACACACACACGTACGCACACACACTCTCTCTCTCTCACACACATACACATACACAATAACACACACTACAAAAATATCAGTCATTGCACAAATATAAAAACAATAAACAATATACACACAGAATGCAGACTGGTGCACAATGCTTTGAAACACCTCCCGTGTTCTTTTGCAGGCACTGATTTAAGAGCACGCACGCAGGCATGACACGTACGCAAAGCATGTACACACACAGTCAGACAAGCATTTTGTATGTTTGTTTGCACATGCACACCATGTACACACACACACAGACATATGCACACGCAAATACACACGCACACCAACACACCCACACCCACACCCACACACACACACACACACACACACACACACACAAACAACAACAAAAAACCACAAACGCGTGCGCGCGCGTTGTGTTTTATGACGATGAATGAAATCATGGCAATCTATACAGATGTGAAACATGTATTACAGGATGTTTTTATTGTTTTGCAAATCGATCTGAATTTATGCTAGGTAAAGATAAAAGAAATGACAAATCAAATCATAAGCTAAACATACGAGATGAAATTCATCGATGATTTTTTGAGCCATGTCTTTGAAGTGATATTCGAAAATGCCGACTGAGATATATTTGATTTCTGAGGAATTGTGTCACTTAAACACGATATTCATGACTTTCATTATTGAAATAAATGCTAATACGCAGTTATACTGTTGATAGTTAACAGTTCTGTATTTCGTGTACGATTTAGTTCATATTCTTCTGTCTGCAGTCTGTGTACATGGGATTCGCTTTGTACTCCCCTGCCTTGGTTTTGCAAGCAGGTAAGTGATGTGAGGGGGAACTAAAGTTTTTTTCAACGAGATTAATGATTACCGATTTCTGCCTTTCAAATTAACAACACATACCAGGGATGTTAATTAAAGATTTCCCCTGATTTACTTTCGTTTACTATAGGAAGACGAAATTGCACATGCGTAACAGTACGTATCTCCATAGTTCATTTGATGACTTGCATCTCTGAACTCATAACAAATTCTCTTTTACAAGTGTTATGGTGGAGTAAGGTGTGATAATGGAGCCAACTGAAAATAAAACGGTCATTAAGTTTCTGTATTGAGAGGCTGAACACCAAGGGAGACGTTCGATGAGATGAAAAAGAGTTATGGGGAAGATGCTATATCGTATGTCGTAGTCAAGCACTGGTATCGTCATTTCCAATGTGATCGGACATTATTGGAAACGGCTCCGGCTCCCCTTCCCAGGTGACCACAATCCGCCATTGATGAAGACACCATCCGGCAAATGGAGGCCGCCATTTTGGAGGATCGCAACATGACCAACTTGCCCAAGATGTCAAGATCAGAGTGCTGTCTGTGTGAAAAAAAATCCATCACCATTTGCACATACGGAAGTTGTCTGCACGATGGATTCCCTGGAGTTCACACCTTTCCAAAAGCAGGAACGAGTCACGTGCCCCTGGCTCTTTTGGCCAAGTGCCAAGAAAACCAGGAGGACTTCTTCGACAGACTTCCCACTCAGGACAAAACATCACTTTGATCCAGAGACTAAAGCCCAGTCGAAACAATGGAAGCATTTTGACTTACCAACTCCGAAAAAACCACGTGTCCAACCCTCGGCGGGCCAGGTCATGCTCACGGTCTTTTGGAACCAGCGCGGAGTTGTCATGGCCATGGACCGAAGAAAGCCACCTCCGATGTTCATCGAACCCGCGTCGTCTCGGCCGTCAGTCCGCGACGCGAACCACTTCACCACGGCGGCTGGTTGTATATTTAGTCAACAACGGTACCCACTCCAAAATACGTAGATAAGCATGTATCTTTGTGGATTTTCAACAATGACAGAGATAGTTGATGGATTGGGAGAAACAAAAGGACAATCACAGACTGACTAACAGACAGATTGACGGACGTACGGACGGACAGACGGATAGCCAATAATGGTTATGACGCCAAAGCAGGTCATGATGTCACTGTATCCAAGCGTGAGGTTGTGCTTGATGTGTGCAGCTGTGGGGCTGTCTCTGTGGGTGTCGCTGGTTCTGGTCAGCAGTATCTGTACCATCTATACTGCTATCGTGAGTGATAGTATCTGTATTACAGAGAGAGCGACAACGAGAGAGAGAGAGAGAGAGAGAGAGAGAGAGGGGAGGGGGGAGACAGAGAGAGAGAGAGGAGTCATAAAAAAGCAATATTTCAGACGTCTTGCACTCCTGCATTGAAAACTCAACAGATGTAGATAATATCAAAAGCTGGCCTTTTCAAATAAAGTCGTTATAACCAGATGACTCAAGTTGTCCTGCTATTCATTGCTCATGAACTACGTGTTGTCAAATGGGAATCTCCACAAATGTGCAGACCTCTAAAGCGCAGAATATATGTATATATTTTTTATCAATCATCGAATAATCAAAGTGTCTGGGATATATTGATTCCTCGTTGTAAACATGCGCTTATTGACGTTTAAGAAATGCTTACTTTTGATCTTTAATTGTCAATTATGTCAACGGATCTACTCTGAGAAGCCATTATAGATGTTGACAATTACATTGGTCAGTCTTCATAGTTTGGTGGACTGTTGTGCTCGGTGACTGGCTGATTCGTTGGTCAGCTGGTTGATTGATTGATTGATTGATTGACTGACTGACTAGTTGACTGACTGACTGACAGACGTGTTCTTTAATTGATTTGTTAGTGCCTTGTAAGCCGTGCCTGGGATGATTGAAAAAGAACGATCCTCTGTTTGCGCCTGCATGGCTGTGTGCATGTACATGTGTGTACCTGTGCCCGAGTGTGTGTGTGTGTGTGTGTGTGTGTGTGTGTGTGTGTGAACTGACCAGGGTGGCATCAAAAGCGTGATATGGACAGACGTCTTCCAGACAGTCATCGTCTTCACTGGCATTACGGCTGGACTCACCAAGGTACCCCCAAACACTGTTACACCTATGGCGCTGTTGTATCTGTGTTGTGTTATACTGCTGCATGGTATTACGTAGTATCATATCATATCGTGTAGCGTCGCGTGGTATCGTGACGTATCATGTCATGTTGCATGTGTCGTGAATCTTATGACTGAAATGTTCGGAGTGGGATATTGCGTCTGATCCGCCATTCACAATTTGTCGAAGGAACTCAGCTGGACTTGTCCAGATTGATAATCGTGTATATTACACCCGAAAATACAATGGTGATTTTTGTGATTTTTTGAAGAAGATTTGAGATGAAAAAAATAAAACTTTAAAACCTTGACAGATCTATTTTATGATCGTAATATAACGAAATGTCAATGGATGTGGGGTGCTAAAGATAGAACAGCTCCGTTTCTGTCGCACAACTATCGGTTCGACAAAATACTCGTTTCATTTGGATCATTATATGCAAAAAATTGTACTTCCCGCCCGCCAACACACATCCCCTTCCTTCATCTCTTGCGTTTTCGTTTTTTGTTGTTGTTCTGCAGCAGGATTCACACGTGATCATGAAGGCTTTGACTCTTGTTTTTCCTTTTAATATTCTGTCTGCGTAGTACATGATGGGGTTTTATAACTGTTGATTTTTCTGTAGAATTTTACCACGGACAACTCTTGTCGGATTTTAGTTGCGTGCTTTACGATTATATTACTGCTGCGTACAGGCCCTCGCTTTATTGTCCCATCAAAAAGACTGGCACCCAGACCACCAAATGTCATTTGCTTATTGAGCATTGACATAGATATTTTACTTACGGTAATAAAAAAATAAAACAAAAAAAAAAAAAACATGCCCTGATCGTCTTCAGGATTAATTCCATCTCCTTCTCTTAACAAAGGGTTTGACTGACTAGGTCCATTCATTTGAGAGAGAGAGAGAGAGAGAGAGAGAGAGAGAGAGAGAGAGAGAGAGAGAGAGATCACCACTGGTCTACAACCGTGACGGCTTTAGTGTCACTTCTATCACCAACACCCCTCCCACCCTCATCCTTATTGTCTGCAGGGTCTTCTCCGTGTTGGAGGCTTCTCTCACATGGCGAACATCGCAAAAGATGGCGGGAGACTTGATTTTGGCGAGTGAGTAGAATTTGGCGCAGCACAAAAGGCGGCTTTGTTTATTTCATCGGATGGTGGTGAGATTGCTGACGGTGGTAGTTGTGATGAAGGATAAAGGCATAGTGTTGGAAATCCAAAGTAATGGTCTAGGCAAGCGTAAAAAAAAAAAAAAGCAATATTTTTTTTCTGATAAGCATCACATACAACGACAAGCCGTGTGTGTGTGTGTGTGTGTGTGTGTGTGTGTGTGTGTGTGTGTGTGTGTGTGTGTGTGTTTAAACAGCATTTACAAACGAGAAATCGCTTCATTGTGCATTTGATGGATGGATGTTAAGGCCGCATGATAAAGCAACGTTAGAATGTGGATAGCCGAGTTGAGTGTCGTTATTATTTGTCCGTTAGTAACTTTACTGGTATGTTTTCTGCTCGAGGATAATGTGTGCACTCACACATAACAGCGAGCGCGAATACACAGACACACACACACACACACACACACACATGCACAGACACATGCACACACACATGCACATACATAAACACGCACAACTTTTTTTTTATAGTGAGAATATAAGTATAATGAACAGGAACGTATGAAAACAAATCATAATATTCTTCTATCTATCATAGATAAATCAATCAGTCAATCAATCTATCTATCTATCTATCAGGTATTCCACGGACAGCAAGAGAATACACCTTGATTTCTATCAAGCCAACTGGCCTGAACAACACATCAACAATGATTGATTTGTTTTTTTTGTGGTTTTTTATTTTAATTGATCGGTCAGTTTATCTTCTATACCCCCCCCCCGCCCCCTTCTCTCTCTCTCTCTCTCACATTGTTGAACAGGGTGGATCCAAAGGCCCGACACTCTGTGTGGAGCACTCTCATTGGCGGGTGTTCCATGTGGATGGTCTCCCAGTTCAGCCAGCCGTCCGTGCAGCGAATCAGTTCTCTGTCCTCTCTTCAAAGTGCCAGAAGGTCAGAGCTTACACACACGGCCCCAATTCCACACAGAGAAATCTGCTGTGACCAACAGTAATACAGTACAACAGAAACTATACGGTGTATAATATTTTGTGTTTAAATTATTATTATTATTATTTGCGCGTCATCTTGAAAAAAAGCCCTAGGTGTTTACAAGTAGGACGCATATGTAAATATCAAAAGGAAACTTTGAACACAAGATACCAAAAATCATTAAAAATTATCCCCCCCCACCCCCACCCCCCACACACACACGCAATACACACGAGCACACACACAAAAGTCATAGCATACAATCGTAAATACTACACAATCAAAAATACTAACAAATTCTGAAGCTATCAAAAACTCACTCAGTCGCTAATAGTCATTTTTGACTCACTTGTGTAAACAAAGTGAGTCTATGTTTTAACCCAGTGTTCGGTTCTCTCTCTCTCTCTCTCTCTCTCTCTCTCTCTCTCTCTCTCTCTCTGTGTGTGTGTGTGTGTGTGTGTGTGTGTGTGTGTGGTAAACTTTAACATTGACATTTTCTCTGCAAATACTTTGTCAGTTGACACCAAATTAGGCATAGAAATAGGAAAAAAATAGTTCTTTCCAGTCATCTTGTTTAAAACAATATTGCACCTCTGGGATGAGCACAAAAAAAAATAAAAAAAGAAGCCAAATTATATACAAACTACATTTACTGTTATATTTATATTTTTTGTATTCTCTAAACTTGGCACTTTGATCTGATATTCTGACACAACAACAAGAGCAGTCATTATTATCATTTTTTGTTCAAACAGGAACTTCTTTTGCTAAGCATGGAAGTTTTATTTGTCTTGCAAACGTTTTGGTGCAGATAGTAAAAAAGGGAAATCAATCTGTAATTAATGCTAGGGGACTTAATCAGCTTTAAACTGATCTTTCTCATCTTAAACATTCCATCTGGAAATTATACTCAATACATAAAAGGCTTGTGTGTTTTACTCTCAGTGTACAGGGCTTTCACTATGTTCATTCGGAAAACACTAAAATCAAAACGACGAGTGGACTTTACAGATCTATTGGCTGAGCCCTGAAGGTCATGGGCATAAATCAATTGCGTACACATATTTATACACATTCAAAGTGCGTGCTCATATTCTTCGCGACCGCGAACGACGCCATTTTCTTTCAAGTTGTTGACCTGCCCGTTCAATCCTATATTCAATGGACCATACACGATATCATGTGATGGAAAGTTGGAGAAGGAGACCATTAAATATTTATTCAGAGAAAGATTTGTGAACGCCTCATCACTTACTGGATTATGCCCCAAACTGCCATAAAATATCCACAGAATCAGTCGGAATTCACAGTTAAAAATTGTAAACCATGCGAGTTAATACCCTTGAATTGATCACGATGAAACGAAAAAATTCCAGTCTTGACTTTTCGCAAAATGAAGTCCTTTTCACTTCTTACGACGTTTAGAAGTACTTGTAATTGGCTCTACATGCTATTAGTTTAACAAAATACTAAATTTTCATATCAACTTTAAAACTATCAAACTAGAATGAACATAAAAGAGAAATTGAATCGACCGTGTCGTACTACCTTCCCGGCGGGTGTAACTAAACTTGTACATCTATCTAGATCTAGAGAAAACGGCTAAATGTTGCAGTGTGATTGCGGCGATAGCCACGTCTCCTTTACCGCGGACATAAAAAGAATTTTCAGTTGCCCTTAAGATTTTTGGAACGCCCAAGATACACCAGAATAATATGATTTAAACAGCGTTCTCACTGCGAATACCGCAATTGATTTATCGCCCTTTAAAAAAGTATGTTCAAATATTAAATTTTAGAACGTCAGTTAAGGAGCCACGATAGTGTAATGGGTAAGACAGTTTCTTCTCACCCGAACACGCGGGGTTCGAATCTGGTTAGTACTTTTTTTTTTTTTTTTTTTT
>NC_134877.1:59379436-59421936 GCF_041734735.1 Babylonia areolata
TGTGCTAGGAGTCTTCTTCCTGTCCGCTGGTTTTCCCAGGTGCAACACATATGTGGGTACCTTCCTATAGCTTATGTGACTGCCTCTGTCTTTCTTGGTGATAATGAACATAAAATGTGGGTACCTACCTGTAGAGTGGTGTGTACCTCTCTGTGTCTCCTGACAGTAATAAACAGAAAATGTGGGCACCTTCCCACCTGTAGCTGATACAGCAGTTCTTGTTTTTCCTGTCAGAAAGACACCTTTCTTTATCTCTTGTCTCTGTGTCCCACAAAGTTCTGAGATCAGTAAAAAAAAAAAAAAAAAAAAAAAAAATTATGGTGAGGAAACATACGTATTCTATCCATCAGCTCACTACCAATTTTTTTTTTTTTTTTTTTTTTTGGGGGGGGGGGGGGGGCGGGGAAGGGTTGTTGTAGTGGGTTAAACTGGACCTTCGCCCTATAATTTTGTTTCGGGGAACACAATAAGACAGGAGTATAAAGAGACAGGAACACATGGAGTCGGGGACATGTCAACAGGGACACACAGAGAAAGGGACAAGAAGAGACGAGCCAGGGTCATCTAAAGACAGGGGCATGCTTTGAGTCAGGGTCATGGAGAGACATGGACGCGGAGAGAATGATATATAAAACAGAGACACACAAATGTGTGTGTGTGTGTGTGTGTGTGTGTGTGTGTGTGTTCATTGGGTGTGTGTAGACAGTGTTTGGTATCTGTGAGTTGTTCCCCTCTATCATTCATTGACTTGTGACAAGGCGGGCGAACACAGCTTTTGAGTCCAGACGGAAATTGTCCCCCTTCGTCAGTTACGAAACTCTAGTCTTGTAACCTTCACCTTTCACAGCAGTTTATCTGTCTGATGATTTGCCTCTCTGTCAGTCTGTCTGTTGTCAGAACTTCGAAAAATGTTGCAGGGATATTTTCCTGCTAACTTGTGGAATTGCTGACCATGGGCCATGATCCGGTCCATTAGGTTTGAGTGACGACCTGGATCGGTATTCATGAATGTTTGTTTAAGAAATGAAGAATTCTTCGACATTGGGAGATAGGTTAGGTAATTCGAGAACTTAAGCTGATCAGCGAAAGGCGTTTTATGCACACCTGAATGCAACAAGTAGGCTACCTGAGGTCAGGAAAGAATTGTGTATGTTGACAGATATTCTATCTTAGCCACGGAACCGAAAGTTTTTTGTTGAACACGACACACTCTGGCATGTAATGTTGCCGTGTTTTCTGGATCGTGAGGCAGCAGCAGATAAAGTGGACACAGGTTGATACATGATGTGATGTTGTATACATCGTTGCTGAACCACTTCTTAACAATCCCTGATTGTTAGATTAAAAAAAAAAAAAAAAAAAAAAAAAAACCACACAAAACACCCCCAAACAAACAAACAAAAAAAAACAAAAACAAACAAACAAAAAAAACAAACATTTCTAGTCTTCCAGAGCGTATGTTTCATTTTCATCATCCCTACGTATCTAGCTGCGAGCACTTAAAAAATAATATTTGTTGTTGTTGTTGCGACGATCCAGTGGTGAACAGTGTTAAAAAAAACAGATGTGTGTCAGAAGTGTTTCGTGCAGGTTTACTAAATATGCGAAAAGTCTATGTTTGATTTCAGGGAGCGGCGGGCGGAGTGGTGGTGGGCAGTGCTGTCAGTCTCACAGTCGCTGTAGGGTCCGCACTGTACGGAACCCCCAGACACTCCCTGGCCCCCGGACCTGTGGACCGCTGTGACGTCACCAACACCTCCTGGACACTGCCCGCTTCGTGGAACGTGACTGCGGCGACTTCGGGCGTCATCTCTACCTCCTTTTCTCCAGTTCACAGGTGTGTGTGTGTGTGTGTGTGTGTGTGTGTGTGTGAGTGTGTGTGCACGCGTGTGTGTGTGTGTGTGTGTGTGTGTGTGTGTGTGTTGCGCATGCGTGTACATGCGTGTGTATGTGGATGTATGCCCGAGTGTGCATATGTGCGTGTGTGTGTGCGTTTGCATATGTGCATGTGCATGTGTGTGTGTGTGTGTGTGTGTCTCTGTGTGTGTGTGTGTGTGTGTGTGTGTGTGTGTATGTGTGTATGTCTGTGCGCGCTTGTGTGTATCTTCGTGTGTGTGTGTGTGTGTGTGTGTGTGTGTGTGTGTGTTAATGCATGTGTTTGTGGATGAGTGCCAGTATCAACGTTAAGCCACACATGCGCAAACATTCCAGAGGACACGGCATTATTTATGGTTGCAGCTCCGCCGTCTTCACCTTGTGGGACATCTCCTACCTGTGGTTCTCTGTCATCGGTTTCTGGGCCACTGTCCTGTCCGGCATCGTCATCAGCCTCATCACGGGTAGGCGTGTACCGGTGATGCTCACGTAATCCTGCACTCTTCCAAGGACTTTCGGAATCTTGGTCAATGTGTATCCAGGATATCGCAATATGGTTAACATAGCATCACAGGAAACACAGTTTAACATGCAAACACACAGTTGAAGATCCGGCTTTGCTGGGCAGGGTACGTCTCCAGATATTCCAATGTATGCAGCCAGATACTACAAAATTAATGTTCTATTGCTCTATTGTTTCTAGTGCTTCGTTTTTTGGTTTGTGTGTTGGGGCCGGTAACGTGACCAAACTGACAAACTTTTTCTAATTCATCTTAAAAGCAGGAGGGAAGGAAACAGGATAGCTTTGACGACACTTACCGAAAGAAAAAAGACAGCAAATAGATTTCACACAATTTCAAATGACAAAACTCACCCTCTTTTCTCGGACCTCAACGGCGAACGGGTTGACAGAAGCGGTAGTTACAAGTGTTCTTTTATCCCGACAGAAATCCGAACACACAACCTTGACAGGCAGCACGCCCACTTCTGACATATACACTGGTTCCATTTTTTTGCTCTGTGTGTGTGTGTGTGTGTGTGTGTGTGTGTGTGTGTGTGTGTGTGTGTGTGTGCAGGCTGTAAGGAGGAAGCAGAGAAGGTGGATCCCAGGTTGATATTCCCGTTTTGCCGGAAGCTGTACGGACTGGCTGAACCTGAAGACACGACAGAGGAGGACAACGCCATTCCTCTTGAGATGAGTGGATTGCGGGAGGCAGAGGGGAACAGGTAGGGGTTTGGGGATAGAGGGGTATGGGGGGGGGGGGGGTGAACTCTTCATTTCAGCTTCCTTGCAGAAAAACGGGCTTCCACTATGAAAGTGGTGTCACACTGACGCCCCCCCCCCACCCACACACACACACACCCTACCCCCCGCCCTGTAGCATGCAACATGATGTTCCACCTACGTCGATCTGACCAAGGCCTCGATACTGTTAGCAGAGATGGCCTTTGGAGAGTCATGGCGAAGTGCGGATGTCCCAGAAAGTTCATCACCATCATACGGCAACTACACGATGGGATGCTGGCCCGAGTCCAAGACAACAGAGAGACTTCAGAACCATTCCCCGTCTCCAACGGAGTCAAGCAAGGGCGTGATCTTGCCCCCACCCTGTTCAGTCTCATGTTTTCAGCCATGCTGACAGATGCCTTCAGAGACGCTGATGTAGGCATTGGCATCAGGTACCGCACAAATGGCTCACTCTTCAACCTCAGGAGGCTTCAAGCAAAAACCAAGGTGAGGACAGACACCGTCAACGACTTCCTGTTTGCTGATGACTGCGCTCTCAATGCTGCCTCCGAAGCTGACATGTAACACAGCCTCGACAAGTTCTCTGCTACCTGTGACAACTTTGGCCTCACAATCAGCACAAAGAAGACTGAGGTGATGCACCAGCCAGCTCCAGGAAAGCCTTACGTTGAACCAAACATCTTCATCAACGGGCAACGACTGAACGCGGTGGACATGTTCACATACCTGGGCAGTACACTCTCTCGCACTGTTGTCATCGACGACGAGGTGAATGCCAGACTCGTCAAAGCCAGCGCTGCCTTCGGCAGACTCCATAAGAACGTTTGGAACAGGAGAGGCATCACCTTTGAGACTAAGCTCAAAGTATACGAGGCCATAGTTCTCACCACACTGCTCTATGGATGTGAATCATGGACGGTCTAAAAACGCCACGCCAAAAAGCTGAACCACTTCCACACCACCAGCCTCAGAAAACTTCTCGACATAAAGTGGCAAGGGAAGAGCCCTGACACAGAGGTGCTCACTCGTGCAAACTCGCCCAGCATCTACACCATCTTGATGCAGGCCCAGCTGCGCTGGGCAGGCCATGTATTTCGCATGCCAGACCACCGGCTTCCCAAGAAACTGCTGTACAGCAATCTCCAACATGGCAAGCGCTCCCATGGAGGCCAAAAGAAGCGCTTCAAAGACACTCTGAAAGCTTCTCTGAAGGCCTTCAACATCAGCCACGACACGTGGGAGCTGAATGCAATGGACAGACCAAAGTGGCGTTCAGCTGTCCACAAAGGCGCCAAGTCCTGTGAGGCTAACAGAATTGCTGCAGCAGAGCAACGCAGACAGGCCAGGAAAAGCAGTGCCAGCAAGTCCCCAACAGCCGCCACCATCCCCTGTCCACACTGCGTCAGAAATTTCCGGGCGCGGATTGGCCTGACCAGTCATCTGCGTACCCACAGAGCCCAACCCACCCACCCCAGGATGACTAGATGGTCTTCGTCGATCCCGACGGACGAACCATATATATGTATAGATAGATAGATTTTTTTTAAGTTGATCCCTCCATAATTTTACGTCTTTCCGAAATCCTTATTGTCTAAATAATTTTTTTTAACAGAACACTGCAGTCAACGAAACCAAAGACCTTTCCAGAATATGTTCATTCATGAGAGGCATCGTGTTAGAGTCGATTAGGCCTTTGACGTCTGATCCAACATGCAGCGGTGATCAGAATTCGAGGCCCCGTTTTGGCATGATGTTGTGTCCATGGAAAAGGCATTTTACTCCCATTTTCCCTCACTCCAGACAGGTATGAATGGGGACCTGACGTCTGTCGAGGAAATTTAAAAAACTGTGGAAGGAGAGGATTGGGCCCCGCTAAGTCAAACACACAGAGAATTTAAATCCACTGCCCCTCTGGTCGTGAAGGCTAGGGTGCCTTTAATGTTTAACCTCCAGTTTTAGCATTAACGAATACACTTATCGTTTCGATTCCGTATGTTGCACGACTTTGTGCATATATAGATACGACACACCCTCCTCCTTTCCCTTCGCCTTCCCTCTCCTCTGTTGTGACTTACGTGGAGTTCAGGACAGGGCGTAAAGGGCTCAGCACTGAGTCAGTTTTAGGACTCCATGTTCAAGCCCTACACACGACCCCCGGAACAAATTAGTACATGTAATGCTGTTGATATTTTGTTCTTTTCCACAGTGTCCATGAGTCCAAACTGTACAAAGACAACACAGAAATGGCGCCTTTTATCACCAACCAGAAATAAATATCGTCTGTGTCTGTGCGTGCGGCGGATATCTTCATTGTCTTTGCCTCCTCCCTGACGGAAGAATGAACGGACGGCTGAGCAACTGTGGAATAAAGAACCATCTCTGCTGAATTAGTTCTTTGCCATCAAACATTGATTTTAATGCTTCGACGAGACTTGCTCTTCTATTCTGAAATATAGGCATACACACTCAACAACAGAAATACATGCACAGTTATATCAACGCTCACAAAACGGCATACAATAACGTAAAATAACTTGTGAGCGTCCACCCCCTCTTTGCACAAGTGTCACCCTGAAGTTGAGGGTAGGTGTTCACTTGGTACTGTACCTCCTCAGGAGCACAGTCTCCTGCATTGCTTTGTAAAGCAACATGATCCCAGGTAGCAAAATGGATTATCATCACTTCATGATGTTTTATATCAGAGTGAAGGGATGGTCGTTTTCAAGGCAAATATTTCCCTTCTGCACATGTTTTCAATCTAGAATGAAAGAAAATAGAGAAACAAAAGAAAGAGCCATAGGGAAGAGAGCTAGAGAATAGAAAAGAAAGGAAAGACAATAAGAAAATGACACAGCAAGAGACAGTCTGACAGGTACAAATATAGAAAACAGATCAAACTATGATATATCTCTCATCTTTAGACATCCTAAGAAACGTGTACAATTTGGAATAAACAAATAGATGCATATACATAAAAAACTTAGTTTTTATGACATGATGTTACACATACTGATTTTGACTAGATGATATAATTGAAAGACTGGGAATGTGCATATTCATGCACAGGCATACACAGGATATCACACACACACACACACACACACACACACACACACACACACACACACACACACACACACACACACACACAAACCGAACAAACCAACCAACCTCGCGGAGGAGGATATCATAATGATTAATAGTATGCGGCCCTGCAAATGATCCCATATTTTTAAAGCGATGAGAGCTGGCCTCTTACCGAGGACAGACAGACAGACAGACACACACACACACACACACAGAGGTATATATATATATATATATATATATATATATATATATATATATATATATATATATATATATATACGTATACACATGGGGTTTGAATCTATCAGTCTTGCAATGGAACTCCCGCTCTTTGAGTACAAATATTGATAATCTGCGTGCTTACCTTTTTGAAAATTCTTATCATATTCTCCTTTTTCAGTCCTTGAATGTTACTAAAAATAAGTTACCGAATCTGAAAGGTTATTATTATCCTCCGGTTTATCATATAAGCGAGGATTCTGACAAGATTAGTACAGCTATTTACGTACAGTGTGGTTTGAATTACGCAAGTGTCCATCCATCTCCTATTTCAAACTACACTGAAAAGATGTCAGCTACGTTTGTAAAATTGCATGTCTCTAATAATCAAATAATACATTTTGCGTCAGTCTACTATCCCAAAGGTCCAAGTAAGCAAAATACAAATTGGTTGCGAACATTAAATTGCTCAAAAGAAAGATGGATCGTCGGGGGAGATTTTAATTTCCATGCGCCCTTCTGGGATAGTGATTGTCAAATAATATCTCATCCTGACTTTGTTGAAAATATTGTTGATTCATCGTTGCATTTACTTAACGATGGGAGGATTACACGTATCCCAGATGTGGCTCATCATAGAGCATCGGCACTTGACCTAACCTTCATATCACCATCTCTAGCTTTAACAGTACAGTGGGATACTGGGGATGATCCACTAGGCAGTGATCATGTGCCAATCACACTGTCTTTTAAGGATTGTAATATATCTAAATACAGCGGAGAAGACGAAATCCCAAAATTCAATTACAAATATGCAAACTGGGAAACATTTCAAAACTATCTTACGAACATTTCTGAAAGTGAAATTTTTTGTGAAGATTTAAATGTTTTTTATAACAACTTTCAAAAATCAATTATTGGAGCTGCTGAAATAGCAATTCCCCAAAAAGGTTCAAAGAGGAGTGACATTTTTTTCTGGAAATGTTTGGTGGAATGATGCATGTGCGGAGGCTGTAAATACAAAGAAACTAGCATACTTAACATGGTTAAAACTCAGAAAAGTACCTGATAAAGATGTAAAAGAAGCCGCTCATAAAGAAATGTGTTACACAAAAATCAAGGCGAATAGAATCATAGCCCGAGAAAAAAGACAATACTGGTCACAATTCTGTTTGAATGAAGTATCTGACCATAAGGATATGAAGAAAGTGTGGGCCAAAATGAAAGAAATGAAATCAGGCATTGTTCTGCAAGACTATCCTATTAAAACAAAAGATAAAGAGTTTCTGTCCCCTCAAGAGAAGGCTGAAGAATTTGTAGGTATGTATTCTAAAACAGGCAGTGTAGATTTGTCAACTAAACAAAAGACTTTAAGAGAGGAAGAAGAAATCAGTGACAAATATAGAGATCCTACCCCACAAAATGATAATACAATCAATTCGGCAATAACTTTACATGAGGTAAAGAACGTTATTCATTTGTTGAGTAACAAAAATGTGTCAGTTGGTAAGGATGTAGTATCTTACACCATGTTTAACCATTTGCCAGAAAACTGGATAATTATCTTACATACATTATTTCAAAAGTGCTGGGAATGTGGACAAATCCCTGAGGTATGGAAAACTTCCATTGTAACTCCTGTATTAAAACAGAGTAAACCTCGAACAGAAGCTTCGAGTTATAGACCTATTTCGGTTACCTCCCACGTTGGGAAAGTCATGGAGAAAATTGTAAATATTAGAATGGTGTATTACTGTGACAAAAATAACATAATTCCGTCAGCTCAAACTGGATTCCGGAAAGGAAGATCTACAATTGATCATCTGACCCGTCTCACTACCCAAATTAAAAAAAGTTTTCTAAGCGAAAAAGTATCCTTGCGTCCTTCTTCGATCTTACTAAAGCTTATGACCGAGTATGGCATAGCAGACTGTTATTTAAGCTGAAACAAATTGGTCTGTCAGGTCATGTTTATGACTATGTTAAATCCTTTTTAAGTGGGAGATATATAGTGGCAAAAGTGGGAGTAACTTTATCAACCTGTAGGCCTATAAACATGGGAATCCCGCAGGGTTCCATTATTTCTCCATTGTTGTTCAACATTATGCTTTATGATTTACATACATGTTTTTCATCATCTACCAAGCTGGCTCAATATGCTGATGATATTGCTATATGGATTCAGACATCCTTGAGGAAAAGGACAAGCCTACATTACATAAATTATGTACACAAACATTTTCAGGGTGAACTCGATAGACTGAGTAGCTATATGCAATCTAATGGTTTTGAGTTTTCTGTAGAAAAAACACATTTGATCCTCTTTAATAATGGTTATAATCCCAGCAAACTACCACGGTTTTTTTTAGGAGGACGTGAAATATTTTTCAAGTCGGAAATCAAATTTCTTGGGATCCTATTTACTTCAAAACTAAACTGGAAGAAACACATTGATTCAATGGTGACTAAAGCAGTTAAAAGTTTAAATTTCTTAAAAATTGTAAGTCACTCTCCTTGGAGACAAGACTCCAAAATTCTTTTACATTTAGCGACATCTCTCGTAAGATCAAGATTGACCTACGGTCAAGAAATTTTCTTTTCTGCTCCGCCGACGTTCCTAAAGAAGCTGCGAATAATTGACAGTAAAGCTGTGAAACTGGCTTTAGGGGTACCTGTGCATACTAAGACCTCAGAAGCCTATAAGCTTGCGGGTATTCTACCACTAGATGAAATCAGAAAATTAAGTTCTGCTAAATATATTGTGAGATGTACAGCAGTGGATGATTTTGAGGAATTAAATATTAGGTCTGATATTGATTTTCCAAAAAATGCACAAAATAATTCAAATCTACAAACCATTCGCACATATGTGTCAGATATTTTAAATTCTTCAGACATTGATTTGCATGATATGGCACCTCGTGTTCTGGTGCCACCTGTCCCTCCCTGGGAGTTAACAAAAGCAAACGTCAACATATATGCTTCTGACACAACAAAAGGAGAATCTCCACATATAATAGCAGCATCTGTCAGAATTGAATTAGAAGAAAATTTTGATTATCATTTAAAAGTTTACACTGATGGCTCGGTCCTGGATGATAGCAGTGCAGGATCTGCTTTTGTCATTCCTGACCTAAAAACAGAAAAATCATATTATTTAGGTAAGGGACATTCAATTTTTACAGCTGAATTGGTGGCCATCCTTATGGCTTTAAATCATCTTGTTGATATACCAATCATAATAAGTAATATCCTATTTTGTGTTGATTCTCAATCTGTCTTAAAAGGTTTGCTCCTTTTTGAGAATAATCAAAGAGAAGATTTATTTTTTGAAATTAGGTATTTATTGCACTCCCTGTTTGTGAAGGGTACAAATGTTGATTTTTGTTGGATACCATCCCACACTGGATTCCGTTATAACGACCAAGCAGATAGGGCAGCAAAAAGGGGAGCAAAAAATCATATAGATAGTATAAAAGTATATTGCCCATTGTCATACAAGGAAATAAGCAATATACTAGAAAGAGACTTTTATAGGTGCTTGAATTCAAGTCTAAAACCTCGTCAGTTGACTCTCTCAGACTTTGGTCCGATTCGCAGACCAATTCTGAGCTTAGCTCTCAGATTATTATCAAATTCATTACGGACCAAGTATTGCTCTAATGTCAAGTGTATATGCTTTAATAACCTGACAATTGAGCATATAATTTTTCACTGTAGCTTGATGAAGCCTTTTGTACACGAAAGTGTGTCTTCACAAGTGACTGAGAACGTTGATGTTTTTGACTGTTTGCATTCATTATCAGTTGTTTCGCTTGTCAGTTTAACGACTTCTCTTTTACGAAGTCCTTTAAGTAATTTCCTGTAACTATATTTAGAGGTGTGTTTTTTTTTTTTGTTTTTTTGTTTTGTTTTTTGGTTGTTGTTTTTTTTGTTTTGTTTTGTTTTTCTTTCAAATTTCACCCACATTTTTACCCTCATTTGCCCAGTTTCCCCCAACCCTCCATTCATCCACATCTCCCACCCCTTCTAACCGATAATACTCAGATGTATTCATAAATACTTTTACAAAATGTCTTCAATCACCGATATGTGTGACGGGACATTAAACAAAAATTCCTTCCTACATGGGGTTTCTTTTGTTCGTTGTTGTTTGAGTTTCTTTTTTTGTTTGTTTTTTTTTGTTTTGTTTTTTTGTTTTGTGTTTGTTGTTGTTGTTGTTGTTGTTGTTGTGTGTGTGTGTGTGTGTGTGCATGCGTGCATGTATATTTGTTTATCTAATTTTCTAATTTGAATATTCATTTATTTCTATTTTTTTTCTTTTCTATTTTTAAATTGTATTTGTTTTATAGTTTGAACGTTCATTTACTTCTTTCTTCTTCTTTTTCTTTTTTTTTTTTCTCAAGCGTGACTAAGTGCGTTGGTTACGCTACTGGTCAGGCATTTGCTTGGCAGATGTGGTGTAGCGTATAAGGATTTGTCCGAACGCAGTGACGCCTCCTTGAGCTACTGATACTGAAACTGATACTCCCATTCCACACACACACACACACACACACACACACACACACAATCACAAAGAAATATTGCGCAGTTAGGATGCATTGACTGTGTCGCGCACCACAGGTGTTTGAACAGACATGTATGTAAACGCATGTATTGCTTGTGTTGTGGTGGTGGTGGTGGTGGTGGTGTGTGTGTGTGTGTGGAGGCCACAGTAATAATAAAGACAAGCGACATCTGCTGAGTGTTGCACACAGACACTGTGCCTCATTTTTTGCGGCCTGTCGGGGCATGACGACTTTTCACAGCACACTGCGGTGAGACTGCAGACTACAGGGTTCACAAACAGTTAAGGACCACTTGGAAACGTGGACAGTTAAAATGATGCTCCATTCTGTTTCAGTTCTGTTCGTTTTTATGCTGCCCCGTTGTCTGATGCAGCAAATCGTCACTGTTTCTCGCGCGAGAGCTTCTCTGACGTCACTCAACTCTGTTAGTCGGCTTCTATTGCTGAAACTGATCAACGGATAAAAAACACACAGGAGTGTGCAACAGACTTGAAGTTTTGGATGAGCTTCAACAAAGTACAGATCATGATGAAAAGACTGAACTGTAGCTTCCCTGCCCCAAGATATTTTTAACCACCCGTTTCTCTCTCCTTTTCTTCTGATAGACAGCAATGTCATTCCTGTCTCCCATTCAGTGCGGAGCCTTGTACGGTGTCAGTCTTGACCACAGTCTGTCCTTTCAGGAAAACATTTTTGCAACATTTGCAAATCAGCATATTAGTCCGAGAGCCGAGTCTATGTACAAGTACTAGAACGTTGTTTTCCATCATAAAGTTTTTTTCTTTGGTGATTCTGCTTCCTCAGGGTCTCTAGACTTCATATCAGTCGGGGGCCAACTTGTATCTTATGGGCATAATTTTTTCTGCTGGTTGAAATACACCAACCCCTCTCATGCAAGAATGATGACCGAGCGACTCATGGATGAGTCGACCTAGATTCGTGCAGGTGTGCTAATGCTATCAGCTTCTCTCGCGGTGATGTCACAGGCACAGAAATCTGCACAGCGCGGCCTGCTTCCCCCCTTCGTGATATATGGGCTCCGCTGGTTAAGGAACGCGCGCGCTAGCAGACGATGCTTCGCCACAACACACCTCCATGTACTAAAAACAAAAGAGTTGAGCGTCAAAATACATCATCACGGAAGGTCGCACGATGTCAGAGCAGGTGTGTGAAAGACAGGATATTCCCACCATCAGGCGTCTCAGCAAAACAGAAACCAAGTCCGATCATCTGACACTTGGTGATGTTGCAGTTCAACGGTACACGGGAAACAAGAAACCACTTATGCCAGAAGAACACTGCCTGCGACATGTCCCATCTCTGGTCTTTCTTGCCACACGACAGGTTTCTCTCAACAGAATTGCAACTGAAGATCTGTCATTTTTCAAACAGGTACTCGGAGAAGATGCGGGACCCGAGTATGGAGGTTATAACACACAACGTGCCCGCAGTGCAGGACAACAACCCCAACCTAAGACAGATGTGGTGTACAGCCCATTCCTGGACATGATCCCATCTGAGCCAGACACCATGAAGACAGCCATCGCTGAAGCCCAGTGTCTGACACAGCTCACTGGCCAGGAATAGACAATATTCACCAGTGACCAGCAGTTGTACAAAGAACTTGTCCACATCACATGGGTTGGCAAAGAACAGTTTCAGAAGTTCATCCCAAGACTTGGTGGTATGCACATGCTGATGAGTTTTGTTGGTGCTGTGGGGTACCCGATGGGAGGAAGCGGCATTGAAGACATACTTGGTTCAGCATTTGTGGGGGTGCCAAAAATGTTGACAGGGAAAAAATACCCACAAAATGTGAGAGCACTGAGACTTCTTGTTGAGGAGTTACTACGACCCATTCTCTCCAACACTGACGTGCACACCATGGCTGAACTTACGCAACGTCTCATGACCAAAAGCACCCAGAGTAAAATCGCAAGACTTTGGGTTGAGTGCCTCATTGACCCAGTGTTCATTATGATGGCCTTTGTTCGGGCTGAGAGAGAAGCTGACTGGACTCTTCACTTGTTTGCTGTGGAAAAGATGCTCCCCTACTTCTTTGCCTCTGGACACGTCAACTATGCTCGCTACGGTCTGTACTACCTCCGATCCATGCAGCGCCTACATCCAGCCGTCCTGAAGAGATTCATGGCTGGGGAACATGTCATGCACCATCAAGACGGCCTGTGGAATAGAGTTTGGTCAGATCTCTTCATTGAGACGACCTACATGTGCTATGGCCATGGGCCTTCAGGAATCATAGGCTCCACTCTCAATGAATCCACCCTTGCCATCTGGGCCTTTTCACAAAGTACGCTGACCCAGCTATTGAACGACCTCCAGGAAATCAAAGAAGAGGATGTTCAGACAGTTGTCAACACACACAAAGAAGAGCGTCACACACGCATCAAGGAGGATGCTGCTGACCGAGCAAAGATTCGAGAGACATTGTCTACCTGCATTGACATCCTGGACACCAGCAAACATCCTGACACAGGCCTGATCAACGTGTTTTCTGGCTGTGTCATTGATGACCCAACTGTCAATGTCCATGAGGCAGTAGAGATTGGTGCTGCAGAACAACAGGCGTTTGAGGGCGGATGGCCTGCCAGTTTCCATCTCAAGCTCACAAAGAAAGTGAAGAACATGGCTGCAGTCATGAAAGTGACTGCAAAACATGCTAAAGTGGACACTGCTATTGACACTGAGTTCATATATGCACGCGTTCTTGCCATTATGGCGACTTCTAGGGAATCCATTTCCATTGAGACTTTGTTTTCCCATGAACTAGCTCTTCAATCTACAGCCCTTTTTGATGAGAATGGTGACATGAGGACAACTAGCAAGGCTGCTCTGAAGAACAAAATACAGATTCTGTCTGGTGTTCGCAACCAAGAACCTCCCACTGTTGTCATCCTGGATGGCTGTGCAATTTTGTGGACAGTACCTTGGCCTGCAGCTCCAGTTAAAGTCTCGGCTTTCATCACAGCCGCAGTTGCCACCATTTTGCGACGAGTTCAGGCAGCACCAGTGTCACATGTGGTCTTCGACAGATACTACAAACTGAGCACAAAATCATGCTGTCGAACCGCCCGTCAGAAGGGGACTAGTCGTGTGTACAACCTGACTGAAGAGTCGCCTCTGCCACAGCAAAGTGTCATGCTGAAAGTCACAGCCAACAAGGAACAACTGATACAAATGATCGTACATCGGCTTTGCAGCATGCAGCCTCCACCAGGAACAGATGTTGTCATCACTGGGCCAGACCCACACCCCATACACATGGGGTCTGGACTTCAGCAAGACCCTCTGTATCATGAAGAAGCTGATGTGCTGATGGCGTTTCATGTCATCAACGAATCGTCATTAGGACAGAGGAACATCAGGGTTGTTTCTGATGACACCGATGTACTCATCATCTTGGCACATCATCTCCACATGAAGACCAAAGGACTGTCCCAAAATATGACTCTGTCCATCGAGTCGTGCACATCCACACATAATGTCATAAGCGTCAACGACGTTATCAGACAGCATGCAACCATAATGCCTAATCTGCTGGCAGCTCATGCACTGACTGGTTGTGACAGTTTCTTCCTTTGCTGGAATTGGAAAGATGACAGTCCTCAAGAAGCTTGAAGTATTCTCTGGTGAACTGAAGCTTGGGAAGATGTCTGTACCTTTCCAGGAAATCTCTGAGTCATGCCTTCAGTTCACTAATCTGCTCTATGGGGACGAGTCAGGGGCCAATCTGAACACCGTTCGAGCCAACATTTTCAGGAAGAGGATTGCTGGAAAGAGACACATTCCCCCAAAACTGAGTAGCCTTCCTCCGACAATGGCAAGTTTTCAGGCCCACATCAAACGAGCACATTTTCAGGCTGTGCTGTGGCAAGCGGCAGGGGAGCCATCTCCTCCTGATCTGGATCCTGTTGAGTATGGATGGCAGCTACACCAGTTAACACTCCACCCAGCCCTTGGACTTGATGCTCAGCTGCCAGCTCCTGATGAAATTCTCAATTTGGTCAGATGCAGCTGTAAAACTGGGTGCAGCACAGTACAGTGCACCTGCACCAAAATGTCTGTTACATGTACAGCATTTTGCAAATGCAGAGGAACAATTGCCTGCAATAATCCAATGACTGTCATTGCCCCGCCCTACTGTGAGGATACATGACCTGTCTTCAGACGCCCTTCAGCCACTATTGATGTGAGAACTAGCAGCAGACACTGGTGAGTGTTCCAGTGTTTTCTCCCTGTTAAACAATTTAAGTGATTTTAATACAACGGTTTCAAGTGTTTTGCGGATCAGCACATTATATGAAAACTAGATGGCGGCCATCTTTATTTCTCTAAAGTAGCCATTTTATCGAATATTTGATGTGTATTTCATCAAGTGTGATTACTTTTCTTTCATTGCATGCTATTTAACTAAGTTTGTACATTTTTTATGTCTTTAAATGCATGATACCCATCACAACATCTTTCACTCTAATTCAATTGCGGCCATCTTGGATTTTCACTTTTAGACAATAATGCCCAAAGTTTAGCGTCTGGCCTCCATTAGATTTGAAATCAGCAATGAAAACTCAGTTAGAATCGCCAAAGAAAAAAACTTTATGACGCAAAACAAGCTTTTTCAGCGGGCGCTTGGACTATATCTTGAGTTGCGAAGAATTAGTTCCATTCGCTATTACTTGTCTACTGAAGCAACCACAATATCTCAGTCTGAGCTTTTGTTTTCTCCAGAAATGATTACTGCAACTCTGTTCTCTCTGGCATTCCCTAAACTTCACTTACTTACTTAGGCCCATCACTCCCCCTGGAGCATAGGCCGCCGACAACAGTCCGCCAGAGTCCTCTGTCCTGGGCTATTCTCTCCAGCTGTCTCCAGGTATATCCCATCCTCTTGGTTTCTGCCTCAAGGTCACGTCGCCAGGTGTTTCTTGGCCTTCCTCTTTTTCGTTTTCCTTGGGGGTTCCATGATAGTGCCTGCCTTGTGATGTTGCTGGCTGGCTTCCTCATGGTGTGCCCGATCCATCCCCATCTCCTGCGCCGGATTTCATCCTCAGCTGGCAGCTGGTTGGTACGTTGCCACAGGTCTGCGTTGCTGATGGTGTCGGGCCAGTGGATCTGGAGAATTCTTCTCAGGCAGCTGTTGATGAAGGTCTGCACTTTCTTGATGGTGGTCTTTGTTGTCCTCCATGTCTCCGCTCCATACATTAGGACTGACTTGACGTTGGAGTTGAACAGCCTGATCTTTGTGCAAGTCGACACCACCTTGGAGCTCCAGATGTTCTTCAGCTGCAAGTACGCTGCCCTCGCCTTGCCAATTCTTGCTCTGACGTCTGCGTCTGTGTCGCCCTGCGTGTTGATGATGATACCCAGGTACGTGAATGCTTCCACTTCTTCCAGCTCATTCCCGTTTAGTGTGACTGGGTCCTCACTCGCTGCGTTGATCTTGAGAATCTTGGTTTTGCCTTCATGGATCTTGAGGCCAACTTGTAATGAGGTGGCTGCTAGTTCCGTAGTCTTGTCCTGCATTTGTTGGCGGCTGTGGGAAAGCAGGGCCAGGTCGTCTGCAAAGTCGAGATCATCTAGTTGGTCCCACAGTGTCCACTGGATACCATTTCTTCTGTATGCTGTTGATGTCTTCATGGTCCAATCGATCGTCAGGAGGAAGAGGAAAGGCGACAGGAGACAGCCTTGTCTGACTCCGGTCTTCACCTCGAAGCTGTTTGTGAGTTGTTCTCCATGGACCACCCGGGAGGTCATTCTTTCGTAGGAGTTCTTGATCAAGTTGGCCAGTTTGGTTGGCACTCCATAGTGGCGAAGCAGTTTCCATAAGGTGTTGCGGTCCACACTGTCGAATGCTTTCTCATAACTTCACTTGACAAACTCCAAAGAATTCAGAACAATACTGTTCAACTTATTTTCAGTTATCCAGATTTGAGCATGTTACTCCTCTCTTCCACGTTCTTCACTTGATTCCTGTGTGGAAAAGAATTGAATACAAGCTCTCTGCCCTGGCATTTTCTGGCCTCTCAAATTCTGGTCCTTGCTACCTCTCTGACCTCCTTGAAGAGTACATTCAAACTCGTCACTTTCGTTCTGTTTCTAATACCAGGCTATAAAATATCCCTGTAAAATGACAATGTAACAGGGTCAGAGATCTTTCTCTTTTCACACCCCTCATTGTGGAACAAACTGCCAGAAAATTTACGACATGTATAACGCTTTGAGCAGTAATTTTTTTTTTTTTTTTTTTTTTTTTTTAAGCGCTTTTTAAATATCCGTTGTTATCATTATTATCGTCAATTTCCGGGAAACAGCAGTGCATGCAGCCATTGTAATTTACATCGCTCATGACTAGAAGTGTCTTCTTGCAAGTGCAATTCTATTTCTTTATCAAAAAAATAAACTCTCGGTTTCAACCACGGAATAACTTTTTTTTGTTTTTTTTTTGTTTTGTTTTTTGTTTTTGCTTTTTTTGTTTTGTTTTTTTTGTTTTTGTTTTGTTTTTGTTTGCTTTTTGCCGAGACACCGAATGTTCATGGTGCACAAAATGCTGCCTGTACAATTCAAATTATTTATCTTTTTACTTCTTCATCATTTTATGAAAATATACGTGCTTTGATGATTTGGTCCTTTACTTTTTGTGAAAACAATACATTGGTGGACTAATAGTTGTTTGTTTGTTTTTGGTGGAAAAGGCGCTGTCAGGGATACATCCACGCTGAGCCACATTTCAGTGAAACGATAGTTTTCCTATGATTTTTGGAAAAAAAATCTTTCTTTAGTATGTGTTTTTTTCCCCTGTTAGTGATATAAGACAAGAGAAAGCTCCACTCCATATGGATATTTATGTAATGTAAGCTGATCGATTATGTCGGGTAAGGACTTTACATTGGTGAGCTACTAACTGATTGGAGTAGGGCGAAAAACTGTGTTGACGTATCCTCGACAAGGCCCCCCACCATAATTCAGACGTATCCTCGTTTCCTAACAACAGGGAGTGAACGTTCTTGCTTGATAACGTGGTATCTGTCTCATAGGCGGACAAACAGAGATCGAGAGGAACGCAAAGTAAGTTGCTTTCCTGCTTCTTTCACCATTCCCTTCTAAGATCTTTCTTTGAAAAACAGAGGAATAGCAGTTCATTTATACTGTTTCAAATCTATATCGAGAAAAAAAAAGTTGCATTCTGTTTTGCTTCTTTCATCAGTGGGTTTTTTTTTTTTTTTTTTTTATATCTTTCTTTCTCTCCTTTTTTATTATCGTAAATGCAATCAAAAACGACAGGAATAGCGGTTGTTTTATATGGTTTCTTTTGATTATCTATAAACACATTTATTTTCATGACAGTTACTCAATGGATGGATGATTTTCTGAGAACGATACAGTGTTTGATTGGCGAGTTGGATAGTCGGCCAATTCATTACTTGATAAGTTTTTTAGGGCTTCGGTCATTCAGTGGAAAGGAGGTTTTATTTGTATATATATATGTGTGCATGTTTATCTCTTTCTCACTTCTCATTCGATCATTGACGTTATTTGTCGATGGAGGTGGGTATTTTTTTCCACGTGAATTCGTCTCGTTTCAAATTCTCGTTCAAAAATAACCTGTAAGATATAGATACTTACACACATTTTACTCACTGAGATCATATTATTGATATACGCATAATTTCCATTTAGAGGTGGTGAATTTTCAATCCCAAACAGGATATCTGATGCTGATAGTTTCAAGTGGACCCTTGTTTCTGTTAGTAGTTTTTGTTCAATATACTTCCAGAAGTTGTGTGTTACTGGACAATCAAAAAAGAAGTGTTCAATGTAGTCTACCAAATCTTTACAATAGGGGCATTTATTGTTTTCTGCTCCTTTCATTTTGTTTAGAAGGATATTGGTCGGGTAGATGTGTAAAATTTTCCAGTGCAGAACTCTTAATCTAGTTTCTGTTGTTATTTCTCTCGCTATAGACCAGGTTGACCCGAGTAAGTGGATACCAAATTTTCTGAGCCAGAAGTAGTATGCGTTGGGGAACATTTTTCTCTTTGTTTATGAGTGCATTTAAAAAAAAAATTCTGTTTTAGATTTGTGTTGTACAGGCTTACATCACATTTATGTGTTTCATCTTCCTTTTCCCCTCTTTCTATCCATTGAAGCCATGCCTTTGGTATCGAATTGATCAATGCGTTATATTAAAAAACTATGCCTGCTTTGAGAGGTAGACTAAAAACAATCTTGGTAAAAGTCGACTTACTTGGGATAAAAGAGGCGACGTAGCGAGCCACAGGCTCTTCTTCAGGCAAATGAAATGAGTGAGTGACAGACAGAAAGATACAGACAGAGAGGGAGAGAGAGTAAAGTTCAGAAAAGGAAAGTGATGAGAAGTCACAGGAAAAGACACAAAAAACAAAGCAGAGTGAGTAGAACTGTCAGTGTGAATGTATGACGGAAAGAAAGGGCTCTGAAAGGGAAGGATGAGGGAAAGTGGGCAGGGTGAGAGGGCAGGAGTGAGGGAAGGGGGTGGAAGAGACTGTTAGTGTTAGGGACATATGAACAAGAAAGTAAAATAATAAGTGAAAAAAAAATATATATATACACACACATATATAATTGAAAAAACAACAACAGCAAAATAACAACAACAACAACACACACACACAAACACACACACACACACACACACACACACAGAGAGGAAACACCCCCCCCCCACACACACACACACACACAGAGGAATATATAAATAAATACAATAAAATGAAATAATAAAGTATATAAACAAAAAACGGGATGAGGGGTGGCGGATAAATAGAGGAAAAGAGAAAGAGGGCAAGGATCAGAAAGGGGTTAGAGAATACCTGGAAGACCGCTGCCATCACTCTTTGGTGTTGAGTCCAGCTGGGGCGAGGGTACCAAGGCGGGCAATCACGGTGGACTCCATGAAGCGCCGGTACAGGCCAGTGGACTGGTTCTGCCAGACAGCAGCGATCCTCGCATGGGCAAAACTGTGAAGGGGGCTGTTGAAATGGGTGCCCACTGGGTCACTGTAGCCAAGGTGCATGGAGCGCAGGTGTTGAGTGAAGCGCTCGTTCAGGCTGCGGTAGGTTTCACCAGTGTACGTTTTGGCACAAAGGGTGCAAGTGAGGACATACACCAGGTTCTCTGACTGGCAGTCGAAGTGCGCCCTGTCACGCGTCGACATATCCAGAATGTGAGACTCCCCTTAGCTGACATATTTCTGTAAGCCGCCAGATAGGCTGGCAACGCGTTAGGCCCGAATCCCACGTGCGAACCAACTCGCGTCAGTGAGATGTGTTTTGGTTTTTGATTTGTTGTTTTTGATTTGTTCCTGTATCTTTCTGGCACTCCACTGTCAACTGCTGTGAGAGTCATTTCGACCAGGGGTTTTGGGGGTTGATCTTCCCATGTCTTCTGCTGTGGTGATGCAGCAGGTTGTCGTCATTTGTCGGCGGGCGTTGGAACGGCTGGAACACCAGTTCCAGGTTTTTCACATGACCTGTCTGAGGTGAGGGTGTGTGATGTTTCCTTGGTCGGCTTGTCGTTTGGACTTGCAGGAATGGTGGTGGAGGGAATGACAGAGGCTGTGAATGCATGTTATTTTATGTTATTAAGAGATGCCGTGAATATATGTGTTCCTATCATCATTGTGGTTGTATTCATGAAGCTATGAGGCTGATCCTTGGAACAACAAAAGACACGCCCACAGAAACCATGCGATACCTGCTTGACCTTCCTTCAGTGCAGGCCAGAAACAAGTTAGAACAGGTCAAGACCTACTTCAAAGCATTAGAAAACCCTCAAAACCCACTGCATGACGCAGTCAAAGAACCAAAAGGCAGCCGCCTAGGACGAGGAAGATCATGGATGGGGCAAGCAGAAGACACAATCCAGCTAGTATGCCAACTACAAGACCTGAAAGAAACTGGAGAAATTGGAGAAAAACCCCGAAAACCTCAACCATCTATTCAACACAGTCATTTCATCCACTCTAGGAAGACATTGTCGGGAATGGCCAGAGGGCAAAACTGATGCGGAAGTGAAACTACTCACAGAAGAAAACAGTAAAGAAGAGGAAATCATCATATACACAGATGGCTCAGTCACCAAAGACCAATCCGGTTGGGGATTCACTGCAAAACAAAATGGAAAAACAGTTAGGGAAGAGAATGCTGCCTACAAAGTCACAACCTCCAGCCTAACGATGGAAGTTGAAGCTGTGACACATGCCCTCCAGTGGCTATCGTCCATCCATACGCCCGGAAACCAACATGCCATGATTCTAACCGACTCAATGAACCTCATACAGAGAATTGAAAACGGAATGGGAAGCCCAGTGGCATAAGGCAATGCGCAACTTTCAGATTAAAAAACTCACATGGTCATACTGCCCGGGACATGCAGGTGTTAAGGGAAATGAGCGAGCTGACAGGCTTGCTGGTAACGCAACACCAAGGAGCGGCCTACATCTAGGAAAATCGGAAATCCTCAGAAAAGTCAAAGAAGTGGCCGTAAGTCTAACATGAAAGGTAGAGCACGATGCTTCGCAAATCAAACAAATATCGGCATCATTTCCAAACCAACATTGCGCAAATTTCTTCAAAACGGAACAGAGTCTCTGTGGGCTTCTCCAAATACAATAGACTGAGCAACACACTAGACGCCACATTCTTGGCATCAGAGATCTTTTCCCATCCCTCTGCGGCCAATCAGTGGCAGCCTCTGTGCGTGTGTGTATGTGTGTGTTTGTGTGCATGTGTGGGTCTGTATTTTTGAGTGCTTTTGTGCATGCGCGAGAGTGTAAATGTACACAAGTGTCAGTAGAGTTCTGTGCACGTGCGTGTGTGTGTGTGTGTGTGTGTGTGTGTGTGTGTGTGTGTGTGAGGGGGAGGTGGGGGTGCGGGGGGAGGTGGGGTAGAGGATGAGGTATGTGAGCGTATGCATGCCCACACTGTGGGAGCAACAGGATATTGGAACGTATATACATACATATATATATATATATATATATATATATATATATATATATATATATATATATATCTTTGTATATATTTGTGTGGAGATATGGGCATATGTGTGTGTGCTTGTACAAGTAAGTGTTCATCTGTGTGTGTGTGTGTGTGTGTGTGTGTGTGTGTGCCGTGGAAGCTGTGATACGTAGACTAGAAATGAGTGTGTGGAGGAGGGGGGTAGAGAAGGTGCAGGGTAATGTGTGTGGTGTGTGTGTGTGTGTTGGAGCTCATGTACGTTTATATGTATTTGACTGTGCTTTCATATCTCTGAAACTGCATGTTCGGTGCATATCTGTTATGCATGTGTGGTGTATATGAGAATGAGTGTCTTCATGTTTCACACCTATTTGCTTATTTATCATCTTTTTTTCTTTTTTTTTAATATATAGTTATTATTTGTTTATTTCTTTGTGTAAGCTTATCTATCATTTATTCACCTTTTTTTTTTCTTTTTCTTTTTCCCCAAGGCCTGACTAAGCGCGTTGGGTTACGCTGCTGGTCAGGCATCTGCTTGGCAGATGTGGTGTAGCGTATATGGATTTGTCCGAACGCAGTGACGCCTCCTTGAGCTACTGAAACTGAAACTGAAATTCATGAAGAAATATTAATAATGTTTATTATTTTGGGATAAATTAAATTAAATCGAGTCAAAGTTAAATACATTATTGTAACGGCAGGTTGGATGGGCGGGATGATGGGTGTGTGTCCATCGAGATCGATGATGACCATCGTTGTCATCCAGCTGGGGGATGGGGGGAGGGTGGTGGGGGGGGGGGGGATGCTCATGAATCTATCTGTGAGTGCGCAGATGGCTGAATAGTCCAATCTGCGCACGAAATGTTCGCTGACAGTTGGGGCAGACAAGAACAGGCATATCATTGTCAGGGAGCTTGTTTGCCCGTGACTTTCTGGCCTGCCTCTTCTGAACAGCTGCAGCAGTCCTGTTGGCCTCGCACAACTTGGCACCTTTGTGCACAGCAGTGCGCCATTTGTCACGGTCCGCTGCAGATTCCTCCCAGGAGTCAGGGTTGATATCAAACGCTTTCAGAGAGACTTTCAGAGTATCTCTGAAGCGCTTCTTCTGACCTCCGTGTGATCTCTTCCCTTGTTGCAGCTCGCCATAGAAGAGCCTTTTGGGCAGCCGATGGTCTGGCATGCGCGCCACGTGTCCAGCCCAGCGAAGCTGGGACTGCATCAGGATGGTGAAGATGCTGGGAAGGGTGGCTTTTGCAAGCACCTCCGTGTCTGGGGTCCTGTCTTGCCACTTGATGTTCAGTAGCTTCCTTAGGCATGTTGTGTGGAAGTGGTTCAGCTTCTTGGCATGTCGTTGGTACACTGTCCAAGTTTCGCAGGCGTACAGTAGTGTGGGGAGAACTACTGCTCTGTACACCTTTAGTTTGGTCTCAAGACCAATGCCTCTTCTGTTCCAGACATTTGCATAGAGTCTACCAAAAGTTGCGCTTGCTCTTGCAATCCTGACGTTCACTTCATCGTCAATGGTCGCATTTTGTGACAATGTGCTGCCAAGGTATGTGAACCGCTCCACCACACTGAGTCTCTGACCGTTGACTGTGATGTTGGGCTCAACGTAGGGTTTCCCTGGGGCTGGCTGATGGAGAACTTCAGTTTTCCTCGTGCTGATGGTAAGGCCGAAGTTCCTGCTGGCAGTGGCAAATTTGTCCACGCTGAGTTGCATGTCAGCTTCAGATCCAGCGTTGAGGGCACAATCATCAGCAAACAAAAAGTCTCTGATGATGTCTGTCATGACCTTCGTTTTTGCTTGAAGCCTTCTGAGGTTAAACAGCTTGCCATCTGTTCGGTACTTTAGGCCAATTCCAACATCGCCATCTCTGAAGGCATCAGTAAGCATTGCAGAGAACATGAGGCTGAACAGTGTTGGAGCCAGGACGCAGCCTTGCTTGACACCATTTGTGACAGGAAAAGCAGCAGATGTTTCACCATTGTCCTGGACTCGAGCCTGCATGCCTTCATGGAATTGGCTGACCAAGGAAATAAATTTCCGAGGGCATCCGTACTTGGCCATGATCTTCCACAGTCCCTCTCTACTCACGGTGTCGAAGGCTTTAGTGAGGTCAACATAGGTGGAGAACAGAGCAGCATTTTGCTCCTGACATTTCTCTTGCAGCTGCCTTGCAGCAAACACCATGTCGGTGGTTCCGCGCTCTTTCCGGAATCCACATTGGCTCTCAGGCAAATGACCTTGGTCAAGGTGTGCTGTGAGGCGGTTTAGTAAGATCCTGGCAAGTATCTTGCCTGCGATAGAGAGCAAGGAAATGCCCCGATGGTTATCACAGGCTTGCCGGTTCCCCTTTCGCTTGTACAGGTGAATGATAGATGCATCTTTGAAATCCTGGGGGATCGTCTCTTCTTTCCACATGAGTGAGTACAGCTGATGGAGCTTCTCAGTCAGCACAGTGCCTCCATCCTTGTAGACCTCTGCTGGTATGGAGTCTGAGCCAGGTGCTTTGCCACTGGATAGCAGACGGATTGCTTTCTGGGTCTCAAGAAGTGTTGGCGGATCGTCCAGTGCTTCGTTGATGGGGACTTGTGGGAGCCGGTCTATGGCTTCATCATTTATGGAGGAAGGGCGATTTAAGACACTGTTGAAGTGCTCAGCCCAGCGTTTGAGAATTTTCTCCTTCTCGGTGATCAAGGTATTCCCATCTGCACTGAGGAGGGGGGATGATCCTGAGGATGTGGGACCGTAGACTTCTTTTAAGGCATCATAGAACCTCTTCATATCGTGCCTGTCAGCATATCCCTGGATCTCATCGGCTTTGTCGCTCAACCACTTATCCTGCATCTGACGTAACTTTTGCTGAACAGTCCTGCGGATGGCATTGTACGCATCCTTTTTTGATGTGGACTTTGGGTTGCTCAGGTGGGCTTGATGCAGACGGCGTTTCTCATCCAGAAGCTGCTTGATTTCCTCACAGTTTTCATCAAACCAGTCTTTGTGCTTTCTGGTCATGGGTCCCAGGGTCTCTGAAGCTGTACTATAGATCATCTCGCGCAAGGTCCTCCAGTCAGATTCCACATTCTGGTTGTCCAGAGAGGCGGATTCCAGACGATCTTCCAGCAGTTCCACAAAGGTCTGTTTGATGATGATGTTTTTCAGCTGAGCAATGTTGAGCCGTTTTGGAGCCTTCTGGCCTTGGGGGCGTCTCTTGGGCTGGATTCGAATATTCAGCTTCGAGACTACAAGGCGATGGTCTGTCCAACACTCGGCGCCGCACATGGTCTTTGTCACACGTACATCTTGCCTATCCCTTTTCCTAACGATGACGTAATCGATGAGATGCCAATGCTTTGAGCGAGGGTGCATCCATGACGTCCTGTTACGGGTAGGGAGGCAGAAAACTGTGTTGGTTATCAGCAGTTCGTGCTCTGCACAGGTCTGAAGCAAAAGCAATCCATTTGGGTTACAGTGGCCCACACCATGCTTTCCAATCACTCCATCCCAGGAGATGTAGTCAGAGCCAACTCTAGCATTGAAGTCCCCAAGAATGATGAGCTTGTCTGCTTTAGGGATAGCAGCAATGACAGAGTGAAGGTCCTCGTAGAACTTCGCCTTCACTTCATCCGGGTTGGTCATGGTTGGGGCGTAGGCACTGACAATGGTGAGGTGCTTCTGGCCAGATGCCAGTGGGAGTTTCATGGTCATAAGCCTATCGTTGACTCCCTTTGGGATTCCTGCTAGCTTGCTGACAAGTGCTGTTTTTACTGCAAAACCAACGCCAGCCTCACGTCGCTCTTCGCTTCCTCGTCCACTCCAGAAGAAGGTGTAACCAGATCCCCGTTCACAGAGCTCACCTTCGCCTGCAAGCCGAGTCTCACTCAAGGCTGCGATGTCGATGTTGTATCTGGCGAGTTCGGATGCAACTAGTGCCGTTCTCCTTTGGGGTCTGTCCACGTTATCTCTGTCCAGGAGAGTCCTTATGTTCCAGGCACCAATGGTGAGAGGAACGATCCTTGTTTTTTTCTTTTCTTTCTCTTTGTTTCGACCGCTGATGTAGGGTCCCCGCCAGCCGCGGTATGCTGGCCAGGGCGATATGGAGCAGGCAATTTTTAGGGCACCTTTTCTAGCCCCTTCCTCATGCCAGGGAGGTGAGCAGTGCATTCCTAAAGAGGGCTGCTCAGACGCTCAGACGGCTGCCGAGCTCCATCGCTGCTCCTGTCGATGAAGAACGACCCTATGGCCTGAACCGCCTGCGTGCAGGTCTGCGGCTGCGACTGCCAGTGTACCCACACCTGTCGTTTCGTCGCTCGCCTGTCGCCACAGGACTTGGGGGTGATGAAATGATGAAGGATGAAAGGTCAGTATGGATGACTGATGACTTGCGCGATGAGTTTGTTTAAAGTGAAGAGGAGTTGCGCATCGTCGACCTCACTCTCTCGTCCGGGTCCACCAATTTCCAGTGGCAAGACTAAGTCGAGACAACTGGAGGATGAGCACGGATGCAGTGGATGACCAAGATATCCTTTCAGTGTCTCATCTTGCTCTCTGCACTCCACAGTGCGTTGCTGTATCCGCCTTCCTCTCCGTTGAACCGTTAGGTTTCTTCCGCAGATTCTACCGGATCCAGACTTCGCATGCATGGGTAGACACACCCCGGGGGCCAACTGTGTGTGTGGCATGCACACAGCACGGTGGAGCTAGATGGCCGTCGGTGGCTCTCCTGAGCCGACGCCCTTTTATGGATCTCGTTTTTAATTCCATAAGGGTGTCTAGCCACCCGCCTCACCAGTCCCGGAAGGGAGTGGTGAGAGTGCCGGTTTAGTCGCCGGCAATCCGACCCTGAACAGGTTGTACTGGATGATAGGTTGGGTGTGACTAGCATCTTGAGTCAGAACTGACACTTTGCCATTTTTAGGTGTGTTTTTTTCTTCCATTGTGCCGTTTGGACGGTTCCACTCCTCTGCTGGTTGTGGCTGTGGGCTGGAGGGAGGTCTGCATGGTGCGGGACTGGCAGTGTTCTGCGGCAGCGGCGCAACCGCGTCGACGTTAACAGCGACGACGACAACAGCGTCGGCTGGAAGAACTTGGTCGCTGTGTTAAGTGCTGTCCCCCAACTTACTATCTCCCTTATCCCATCCATTCCTGACCGCTGGTGTATTCTGGACTGTGGCGGCAGAGGCTGAGCACAGCAGACTATATTTTTTGTGTGTTTGTAATCGCGTGAGCGGGGTAGTTGTCAGTATTGTTTTGTTATTGAATTTCGTGTTCGAAAATACCAAATATTATTTATTTTATTATTTTAAAATAAATGTAAGTGGGATCTGGTTGTTCCGACTTATACAGAATTGAGTTTATTTTATTCAGAACCTCAGTTGGAAGGCCAATCAACTGCATAACGTAAATGAATTGACTGACAAGAAATTGTTTTATCATGACTACTTTCCCTTGAATACTTAAGTCACGTTTACTCCACTCTTTGAGTTTGTTCACTCGATCAATCCTTTGGCCAATCGGTTACTTTCGAAATGGATTCCTAATATCTTTATTCGATCTGCTGTTGAGAATGGAAGATTTACCTCTCTTTTCTGTCTACCTAGTCTTAGTGCCTTTGTTTTATGTTCATTCAATTTCAGTCCAGAGAATCTTTCAAAAGAAGTAAAAATGTTAAATGATCTATTCATGTCCTCTATATCTCTAAGAAACAATGTTGTGTTATCTGCCATTTGTTTTACTTTTAAATGCACATCCTCATTTCTCTCGGATCGGAGAGTTACAATTCCCACTATGGGACTGTTTCTTATTTTAATAGCTAATAATTCAACAGCTAACACTAATGCCAAAGGTGAAAATGGGCATCCTTGTCTAATACCACACAGCACGTCGAAAGGTTCAGATATCCAACCACCATGATTAACAGAAATTGTACAACCTTTAGATAAGACAGTAACCCATTTTTGAAAGACTGGTCCAAAACCAAAGACAGAAAAAGCATGTAACAAGAAAATTTTTGATAGGGAGTCGAATGCTTTGGAGCAATCTACTGCTAACAACTATCCCGCTTTCTTTGTTTTATTCAGATAATTAATAACGTCATCAGTCGATCTGATAATTGTAGATATGTTTCTGCCCTTAATGTAGCCTGCTTGATCTTCATTAACTGAAGAGTGAACAACAAACGACAGCCTTTCTGCTAGTGTTTTTGCAAGTAGTTTGTAATCTGTATTGAGTAGGGTTATAGGTCTCCAATTATTTAGCTTATCTCTTTCTAGGTCTTTTCCTTTGTGTATCAAAGTTATAATTCCTTGCTTTTGAGAGTAAGAGAGTTCACCTTTATGAAAAGATTCTACAAAAGAATTTGTCAGGATTCTGCCTATGGTACACCAAAATGTTTTGAAGAATTCTACTGTAATTCCATCACAGCCTGGGGCAGACCCGTTCTTCATTTTCGCAAGTGCATTGCTCGTTTCCTCTAGAGTGACAGGTCCCTCACACACAGCAGCATCCGTACCATTCAAACGAGGGAAATTTTCATCAGCCATAAATAAATCGGTTGCTTCCCTTACATCATCCACTGCTGTTGTCTGACTATATAAGTTTTTAAAGTAAGACACCTGTTCAAGTAGTATTTCTCTTTGATCTGTTATAACTCCACAAGTTTCTTTACTAAGTCCTGTTATAATTTTCTTTTTGACTCGAGCTTTTTCTAAATTACAAACATATTTTGTATTTCGTTCACCCTCCTCAATCCACTTAATTCTTGATCTAACTTGTGCCCCTCTCGCTTTTTCTAATAGCAAAAATTCTAGATTTTGTTTTAATTTTAGAAATTGAATCTGTTTTTGTTAGAGGCATCATTTACTAAGTCTTTCTCAACGTCTGAAATTTGTAGCTCTAATCTTTTCACGCTAAAATTTTCTTTGAGCATACTGAAGCATGCTATTTCATCAGATGATTCATTTGGAGCATACACATTGGCTAACAAATTCATAATTCTCATACGACACTGAAACAACTAGTACCCTGTCTACTGCTGTTTTCAAACTAACTTTACCTGGGAAATGCTTTGCTACTAAAATAAGTTCTCCCCTACTTCTATGTTTGCCTTCGTTAAAGAAAATAGTTCAACCCCACTGTTTCTCCCCAAATGGTATGTCTTTGGCTGTTACACGTGCTTCTTGTAAACAAATAATGTCAAACTTCTGCTCTCTTAAATAACGAAAGATTGAAATGCGTTTTAACTTATTTTTCAACCCTCTTGCATTTAAAGATGAGATCAATAACTTGTCCATTGTGGGGGTAAATCAAAATGTATTTTATATCCTATTGATGAGCACACACACTATTCAGTCTTAGTCCGGGGAAGAAAACCAACGCCGTCTTTGACACAAGAGGACAGCAGCAACACATTACCGCTAGTTTTCGGCAGACACAGGCTCCGAGGCATGAACGGGGGGGACTGAGCTACCTGATCGTCGGTCATTCCGTCGGCGATGCTTGTCGGTCCTGTCCCTAGGGCTGCGGAGATCCTGGGACCGCTGGCGCTTGGGAGTCTCGGACCTGCTGCGGTGCTGGTCGAAAGAGAAGAGGGTGGACTGACGACAGCACGGTCGACTTCTGTCACCCCGGTCACCAGCTTTGCTGCCGGAACTTCCAGCACCTTTTGTGGAAGAGTTGGATGCTGGAGATGTGGCTGTGGGAACAGGAGCTATCGCTGCATTCTGGATGTACGAGTGCACCCCTCCGCCATCTCCCTGCTGCTGCTGGGCATGCCTCTTGTCTGCTGGGTTCCCTGCAAACTGACAGGCTGTGTCACCTCTCTTATGTCCAGGTTGTTTACACTGTCGGCACACAACTTCTTTTTTGCACTGTGAGACATGATGGTTAGACTCCAGGCATCGCGAGCAGATGACTTTTTTCAACTTCTTTCTGCTCTTTGTGGTAGATTTTGGCATTAAATATATTCACTTTCAAGATCTTTTCAAGGGGAGTGGGGGGAACGGAGATGAAAACAAAACGCCGCCCAGTTAAGAAACGGGTTAACTTGTTGTCCTGGTCCCTAGCCCTTTCGTATTTGACATCGGATCTGAGTTTACATCCTGTTTTAGTGAGAGAATGTTCTATTTCTGAATCAGTCACGGATATCGGAATATTGTCAATCCACACCTTTGTGGACAGTTTTTCTTCTTCTGAGCCATCCCTGAGAATGTAAGGATTTGCATTAGAGGCCTGTTTCACAGTATCTCTCACACGCATACCTTTAAGAAGGATGTCTGCACGAGCCGCCTGTGTTGCAGGGCAGACACGCCACAAGCCTCGTATCTCCTGTGCCCCGAGAATGGTGCCTTGACCAGTAGCACGCTCCGCCGCCAGGCAGATTTCCAATACCGTTGGACGAGAGTTGACCGAGTTAGGGATGTCTTTCTGTCTTACAAATACTGGTTTGATTGTCGAGATCGAAGCCATTTCTGTTATACTGAAATCGAATGACATCAAAGGGGGGGTAGAGGGTGGGGAAATAAATGAACAATGACTGCGATCGACTTCTCTGGAAGAAACAACGGCGCAGAGCGATCTAAACCCTTCTAAACGTAGATTGTGTATCCAGCGGAAAGGAGTTAATTGTTACATAATGAAAAGTGTTTCGATCTTCATCCAATGGTGTCACTACTTTGAACACAAACACATTAGCGAGCCTATGTGCGCACGTACACACACGCATGCACACACGCACACACATACATCACGCACATGTTGGCCTACACATATGTGCACACACACACGTGCGCACTTGTACATACACATATGCGCCACACACACGCACACACACACACACATAGACACACAGACACATACGCAAACACACACACACACACAATGCACGTGGGTCATGTGCATATAAACTATGCATCATAAAAATTTATTAATCTACATGCTGTTATTGAAATGCACACCTGCTCCCAAAATGTCTTTGTGATATTGACGATTAAATGAGAGTTGGAGGGAGGGATGATAGGGAAGAACACGAAATGTTTTGTCGAGTGTAAATCATTCCACAGAATGATATCATTTGATGTCATGCAGGCTACATGAGCGAAGAATTATGGAACAATAGAATTACGGACAGCTGTTGTTTTTATGGTAGGAGATACGCAAACACACACACACAAACATGCACGCACACACACATACACACACTTACACACTATTATATATACACACACGCACAACTGATGACAAGCCACAGCTGTTCATCAGTTGGCATGCTGACAACTAACAGATACAGAGAAACAAACCCAGGCAGTTTCCCAGTAAAAAGAACAAGACAAGAAGAAGAGGATGGCGTTTTCAAATAGAAAACAGTGTTGTCAAGCATGGTCAACACTGCATGACCACCCAGCGCCCACAATGACCCGATGACGTGAATGTCAAAGAAAATCTTTGTGGCAGAGTATATCTATATGATTATGTGAATGTGAAAGAAATCCTAATGGATATTCCACTGTTATTTTCCTTCTCCAGAACCTCTTTTTTTCCAAATGGAATACACGTATGAGCTGTTCAGCTTGCTTTGTTTTTCATGATTGCAGAGTAACGTGAACAGGTGCTACTGTACATGGCACTGTATTTACTAGAAAGTATGAAGGGCACTGCCAAGCCAGTAACACACAAGAAAACCTCAACATCAACACTACACACACACACACACACACACACACCGACACGCATGCACACAAGCACTAACCCCTTCCCCCCCGCCCCCTCCCCACCCCCATACCCCCGACTCCTCCACCCCACCTCAACCTTCCACCCTCTCAAAGAAATGCATGTATTTGTGCAAGCAACATTCCATCTGCTGTTTTACATGCATGTGAACAGATCAGTCCCCGTTGCAGGCATTACGTGTCTGTACGTCTGTTGGTCATGGCGACACTTACTGTTACAACCTCTTGGCCCAAAAATGCCCGGGGTTTCTCCAATGCGGTTTGAAGAATATGCTTTTTTTTTTTTTTTTTTTTTTTTTTTTTTTTTTTTTAGCTGCTCCATCATCTGCACCATTTCAGTGCCATTACTCCCACGCCACTCATTTAGAATCACCCATACACGGCCACACCCGGGTTCGTCCGTCACAGTTTCAGCGTCGGCAGTCCGCAGGGAACCATCGATGTTAGGTCACCAGGAGGCCACACACCAGAGGAGACCCTGTACTGCTGCTGAGTCACCGGCGGAAGGGCCGTTGAAGGGCCGAAAGACGTACAGGTTCAAGCTGTAATTGATGCAAATGGCGGATACACTCGTTTGGTGATCTGCCCTGTAACCAACTGCCAAGAAACCTTCGTTGGTGACTTTCCCTTCTAAACGTCTACCTGTGTGCCACTATGTGGCAGTGAATCTGAATGTTATTGTGATTTAGCTAATGACCAAAATCTGGAATCTGTTTAAACCAACTGATTCAAACGAAAGCGGAAAATCGCATTTCCTTTGTGGATAGGTATATTAGATAATTTTGGAGTTGATAGTTATTGCTTCTGATTTTGTTTTAAAGGTCTGAACCATTTCAACCCATTGTACCCTAGCAGGGGACACTCCTTTCAAATAAGTTGCAATGGAATAATGATACTTCTTATATACTACTACTTCTAATGATAAAACTTAATGTATAGGCTTATATAGCGCGGCTCCCCGCTTTCAAGAGCAGTATAACTGCGCTTTACAGTAAAGACCAAATATGCAGCATTTTAAATATTTCATGATAATAAGAAGAAGAAAAATAAGAAAAAAAGTATTCACCACCCACATATTCACAGCACAAAAAATGGTACATCACACACACAGGCACGCGCGAGCACTAGAAATGAATCTACTTAAAATCTAAAAAAATTGTCACACAGAATCAAAAAACAACAAAAGTGTAATTGTGATGAACTACACATTTTATACAATACATAGAATTCATATACACGAGTAAAATAAAACATAACAGACACTTCGCCTAAAAGTAGTCAATTTGAAAATATACTATAAATATATGAAGTAACAATTCAATCACACTACCCCACTCAGGAGAAACAAAGTGCTTACAGATATGTTTTGATAGGTGAGGTTTTAGTGATGAGCAAAAGGCAGAGACGGGGTCGGATGAACGGACATGATGTGGAAGGTTGTTCAGCAAAGCAGAAGTGCACTCGCAATAGGTTTTTGTTTTGACACGATAAATTTTCAGAGGGTGACAGTCTGAGTGATAGCCGCGAGTTACTGAGGGAGTGTGAGCACTGATAAAGTCAGAAAGACAGGTAGGTCCAGTGAAGTGGAAAGCAGAGACACGGAATTTTGTATTCAATTCTTGCCTAAACAGGGAGCCAGCACAGAGTGCTGAGATAGAGAGGAATGAGAGATGAGTATGTGGGACTCTGAGAATCAGTTGGGCAGCATTTATGTGGGACTCTGAGGATCAGTCAGGCAGCATTGTTTTAAAGTGTTTTAATTCGCTGTAGAAGAAAGCAAAAAGGCGGAAAGAAGATGGGTTTTGAAGTTTGAATACCTGAGCGTGCATTCTGAGGTTTTAGACAAGAATGGCTCTAAGGTTCCTTGTTGATTAAGAAAACTGAACAGTGGCCAACCACAAGAGAGTTAGGGAATTGGAAAGGTTATGTTTTAAAAATATTTTTTGATGTAAATCTGTCCGATTCATTGTTTCATTGCTTCAGAATGTACCACAAGATTCAGTTTGCCAAAAAAAAAAAAAAAAAAAACCCAAAAAAGTGTGTGCATTTGGTCATGTTCTTGTATTGAATGAACCGTTACACATGGCTTCAGCCCATGGAAACCGAATCTCTCTGCTCTGTAAGTTAGTAATCATAAGATCATAAGCAAGAGAAGTAGTGCTAGAGGTAAAGAGCCGTCCACGGGCCGAAAATAAACATCACCTCTGCCGGGTCATTCCAGTTGGTCAGTTCGCGACGTTGAGCATTCACCTTGGTGGCTGGTTTGACTATTTCTTTCTGGTCAGCAAACATGGGTTCACATGCGAGTGCACACACATTCTCTCTCTCTCTTGTCACAACTCATGACAATCTTGTGTGGAGTGTTTTGTGCATTACCTTCCCCATTTACCCTCTCCCATTCGAGCATTCGTTCAGTGTGTGTTAGCTCCCGGTTGTGCGTTTTTTACGTGCAATCGGGGAGTCTCGTTTGTGTATTGTGTCACTGCTGAGCAGAGTTTAAAGTCTCTCTGTTCTGTCAGTGACACTTCTCTAGGCCTTTCACCCGCGGCCTTTTTAGAGGAAGGTTGTGTCAGTTTGGGTTTGGAGCTTTTTGCCCACTTGGCACCCACAAGTGTGTATCTATGTTCTGTGTGCTCCAGCTCAGAGGGAGTGCCCTGCTGGACGTGTCTCGTCTTTGTTGTTTTTAATTTTTATTTCCAGCGTCAGGGTAGTGGTACCCAGTTGGCAGTTTGCAGCGTCCCACTTCCTGTGCCATTTGTCCTTCCACCTGTGTCGGCCAGGTAGCATTGGTGCTGCAGTTGTCTGTTGTCTGCAGTTTTCCCCGTTGCCCTCTTCTTGCCACTTTCATCATGTACCCGCTTTCATCATCATCGTTTTCTTCAGTCTTCGTTGTCCACGTCATCGTTTGTTTTTTTGGTTTTTTATCATCTGGTGTTGTGCAGAGTGTTTCAGGTTTTCTTTGTTTATCAACTGTCCTGAGTGCACAACATTCTTCAGACTTTTTTTCGCTGGACGGACGTGTCTTCAAGCTCTGTGGTTTTTTTGTGGGTTATTTATCCATTCTGTTGTCGTTTAAGTGTATCAGTTGTTGTGGCTGGGATTGTGGTTAGTTTTATTTGGCAAGTTCTGTGTGTGACTGAATAAATGTATAAAAACCCTGAATTATTTTAGTCTGTGTTTGTGTTGTCTGGGTGTTGCTGGGCTGGGTGGGGTTTTCTAGTCCGCTCTCTTATAGCGCGTGACATCTCTCTCTCTCTCTCTCACATACACAGACATGCAAACACAGACAGACACACACACACACACACACACACACACGCGCGCGTGCACAGGTCAACAACATGGAAACAGTTGGACAGACTCTACGGCTCTTATTGCCAATAACTGGTTCTTGCTTATTATGTTCAAATCAAATCAGCTGAAATGTCGTCACCAAATAAAGGCAGAAAAGATAGATATTATTATGCAGTCAGCAAAGGCCGAAAGATCGGAATCTTCAGAACGTGGAACGATGCTTCACGCTCAGTAACGGGATTCCCCCAAGCTGCACACAATGCCTACAACAGCCTGCACTGAGCTCCCTGTGTACCAACTGTGCATATTTGCAAAAACACAGCGGAAATTTACATGCAAGACATGCAGTGAATGTTTCTTGGATGAAAATATTGAAGAATTGCTTCAGACAAATAGAACAGATCTGATCAAGCATGACATACTTAAAGATGACGCAAAAATTATGGGCGTCACACTTATGGAACAAGTTCTGATGAGCCAAGATCAGACGGTGACGTCCACTCTGCGAAATCTAGAGTCCTCAATCTGCAACCTGTCATCTTTTATTGCTGACTCATTGCAGACAGAAAAAACACAGGAGCTGATTGAAAAACTGACCGCAGCCCTGGATACATCAAACAACAGACAGGAGAGACGTGGTACTGACACACACAGCCCCCCCAGAACAGCACGAACCACCCGGGAAGCAGAAGTACAAGCAAGTGCAAAGCTTAAAAAAAGAACGGACAACTGATAAGTAGCGTGAAAGTTGAACTTGTTCGTGGTGCAAAGATTTTCAATTGTTGCGGAACCAGAAACAAGAAGGCGAAGTCAAGTCAGTTTCTGCTGTCACAGACAGATTTCTGCTGTCACAGCGACATAAACCTCCCGCAGATTTTTAACAACTGAATCGAAGAAAAAAAATATCGCTCCCGTGTGTGTGACCCATTCATTCAAAATCTATATACATTCTAGCATTTCCTATTGTTGCTACATAGTATGAGTGAGTGAGTGTGTGTGTGTGTGTACGCGCGCGCGCGTGCCTTCTAATTCGAAAAACAGATTTCAGACTTGAGAAAATGGCCATTGCTGTTCCAATGAATTTGATCTTTTTCTGGCTTTTCTATTACATGACTTTTTAATACATATTGTGGGGAGGAGAGTGTTGGAGTTGAGCATGGAAATTGTGGGGAGAAGAGTGGTGGAGCTGTGAATGGAATTTGATTAAAGATAATCATCAACAAGACTGATTCATGTGTGTTTCATCACAGTTGCATTGATGATTAACTGCAATTAAAGAATGATTTCATCTTATGGTGTAGCATGCATGCATGTGTGCATACAGTACTCATTCATTCATCATTACAAGTGACATGCATTCTCAAGACTCTCAGACTTTCAGACACACCAGTCTGGTACAATCAGCTGGCCTGTTTACCCAAAATGGATATGTCTGTATTTTCACCAGGTAGAATATGTATTTCTTTTATGGAAACCTGCAAGTTCATTGCATCTAACAACTGGCCGAAGGATTAACACATACATACCAGTTTTCTCTATGATGCCATTTTTTTTAGAAACTGGTAGTGCTGTAAATTTTTTGTGTAAATATGTGTATTTATTTACATTTGCATGCCCCACCTCCCATCTTTTATTTCCTGGGTTTTTTTAATCACACACACACACACACACACACACACACACACACACACACACACACACACACATATATATATATATATATATATATATATATATCATTTGCTTATTGTTTGTTGTCAAATCTGTACAATCAAATTTGGACTGTTTACAAAATGCAGTGTAAACAGGTCTGAGTCAAACACAAACAGACTTGAAGAAAATCACTTTGATTAGATATTTTCTTTTATTTTTTGGTATCAATCATTCATACCTAAATGCTAAACAATGAACAATTGTGTAAACAATTTGAGTCATTTATGATGTGAGCACCATTTAGTTTTGGATGTTGTGCATGTGTGCGTGTACGTGTGTGTGTGTGTGTGTGTGTGTGTGTGTGTGTGTGATATACATCTGTATTGAAGTGCAATGTCAACATTCACAAAGTTGTTTTTTCCATGATCAGAAAGAAAAACACAACAAAACTCTGCAGTGGATCTTAACTGGTTTGAACCACACTGCAGCCCTCCCCACCACCCACCTTTCTCCCTCAAAGAGAAGAAGAAAAATCACAGCTACAGTTTCTGAAGTCTTATTAAAATGCACCATATGATCAATATCATTAGCAAGCAGTGGGTATAAGCTTTGGCTGTTGAAATCAAATTATCCCTTGTATACAAGTGCTGCACATATTGCATATAAATCAACATTATATCAGATAAATATAAACAGTATATAAACAGTTGCAGTATTTGTTCACATCAGTATGAAAAAAAAATACCAGGAGCATTCAAACTCCACAATTCCCAAGAAGAAAGCTTAAAAAAAATCTTCACACACAGATGATAATCTGACTATCTTACACAATTTGTCAATACCAATGATCCACCTGAATCAATCCGCTCTCAACTAACACACACACACTCTCTCTCTCTCTCTCTCTCTCTCCAAATTGACACCCACTACTGTAACCCCCCTTCAGTCTAAATATTTTGACAAAACAGTCTTCAAGGCCCTAATAAGTCATCTTTCACTGTGTCATCAGTGTCAGATTGGTGTAAAGGGGGAAGCAAAGCTGTCAGATCATTACATATTTTCACTTCCAAATTTGTTAATTTTTGTAAAATTACTCAATTTACTGTCAGCAGCATTGGTTTCCACTGCTGATGCAGAAGTAGCAGTGATGTCTTCTTGGACTTGCACATCTGACAGCTGTGACAAAAAAAGGAAAAGAATATATAATTATAGCTTGAATGTTATGACATTTGTTTTAGTTACACATTTTCAAACTCCATACAACCCCCAAAGTGTGTCAGATCTATTCAATGCATTATGCATGTGCAGAATCTCAAGCCAGTGAGTTGTTTCAAATTGCAACAATAGCTATGCTTTATCTCTCTCTCTCTCTCTCTCTCTCTCTCTCTCTCTGTGTGTGTGTGTGTGTGTGTGTGTGTAAACATTCACATTGCCTGTGGAAGTAGCAAGGATCTCACTGTCTCAGTATCATTGTTACAACACTTTCTGAAAATGTGCGCGCGCGCGTGTGTGTGTGTGTGTGTGTTCTGTGTTAGTCTGTATTTCTTTCTTTCGACCCCTTTACTTCCTTTTCATCCTGACAAAACGCGGACCGTGGTGTGTTGAATCAGTCTTACCTAATGTTCCTCTGGCGGTTTCACTTTCCGTTTCAGTCTCAAGGAGGCGTCAAATCGTGCAGACTATTACGCTAAGTCCTGTTTTCTGTTGAATAAGACAGCAAATGCCTGACTTACTCATTAACCCAATGTGCTAATCGGGCCTTGAGGAGCATACTTTGGGTACATATAAAGCAATAATCTGAACTTTAAAAAGTAAATACATTCAAATATGTTTAAAATGAAAAATACATAGAATACGGAGGGCGAATGACTGAAATGTTATCTCGTTCGTCTTTTATCAGATGGATTCCCCCGTCTCCTCGACGGTTAGTAATCCCACCTACTGCAAGCAGTTGTCCATTCAAGGGATTCAGATGTCATCTCTGTGGCAGGTGCCAGCACATGCACACAATTCTGTGCATGGAAGGCTGGCGCGGCAACAGTTACAGGGATTCCGGCAAATCTTCTTGCAGCCACACCTCACAAGTTCTTTGCAGATATCAGCTGCTTCTGGCAAATCTGACCAGAGAGGAGTCCACTGTCCACCTGGACTGCCCCTCCAGCCCCAGTTAGAAGGACTTGGGAGACCCTGAACAGCGCACAGTGTTCTGCCCCAGCAGTGTCCACCTTGAAGTACTGCCCGCTTGGTGTGCTGCTCCAGAGCTGCTCGAGTTGGGGGTATCCGTTCAAGAGGACGACCTTTGGCAAACAATTTCTTTCTTGCTGTGTTGACACTTGAACTAGGACAAGATTTGTCATACAGCAAGACCACAAAGTGTTCCAGAATCTCCATGTCTTCTTTGCTGATTTCAGACGGGCCTGCTGCCAGATGTTTGAATGCTGGGGTCACCTTTGGAAACATTTTCCAAACATCCCACGCCGTTTTCTTTCCGACACCTGCAAATGAAGAGGATGTATCACACCCTGTGAAGGAGTGAAAAAGTGGTAGGCACTCTGATACTTCTTTCCCAAGATTGTCAGCAATACCATAGCCTGAAATGTAGCGGAAATGTGCTCCAGTCCCAAACGCTATCCACACCTCCTTGGCTGGTATTCTGCTGACCGTAGCAACTGCAAGGACAACAACATCTGTATCCAGTGTCCGGATCATGACAGCAGAGTGTCCTTTCAATGCGCAATCTTGGAGGTGCAGAAGTATGCGGGTATCCGCTTCCTCATGATCACATGGAGCCAGGTTGTCTGTGCTGGTTTCCTTGGAAGTCAGAACATTTGTAGCCAGAGTGCTGACCAGCAGTTTGTTTGTATTGATGCCAACCGTGATACTTTCTGCCAACATGCTGAAAAGTGCTTCTTTGTTGGCACCAACTCGCAAAAAACTGCTCCAGTTGGTTGGCAGTGGTGTTGATTCTTTTAGGCTGATATGGTCACCCTTTCCTCTTTTCTCCCTGGTTCCATTTTTCAGACTGTCAGGCAGATAGCGATCCCAGATGACATCCACACGTTCACAAGAGTCTAGCTGCTGGAGGATGTAGGCTTTGAAGACTTTCTCTGTGTAGTCTCTGAACGTCTTGCATCCTGGTCTCGGTGGCAACATCTGCACTATTGCTGCTCCATCCAGAATTTTGGCTGTGACGGCAGGGGCTTCTGGTGAAGAAGGGACCGGGTTTTCAAGGCATGTTAGAAGGTCAGACTTTTTCGTCAGTCTCAGCATACCACGATCCGACAGTGAAGGAGGAGCTGCTTGATTTTCGTGACTGAAAAATTCGTCCAAGTCACCATTTCTTGACTGGCATGCGATGTACATTCTGCCAAAAATTTCACAGTTGTTCTTTAATGATGTTATTTCATGGACCTGTCTAGATGGCTTTGATGAAGATGAAGTGTTAAACAAGAGCAGTTTGTTCTTTGGAATGGTGTGATTGATGGGTTTGGTACACTGAACCAGCCGTTCTTCGACATACTGATCATACTGTTGTTGGCCAGTATTTTGGATTGACCTGAGCTAGTCAACACTGTTTTGGTTCATCACTTGACGAGTGTCCAAGGTCACCATGCTTTTGCTGTCTTCCATGAAAGGATTGCCCAGTTCTTGCATTGTAGTGAAAAGAGTGTTCATATCTTCAGCAAAACCTTTTTGGAAACTGGCTGTTTGCTCGTGGTGTTGCAATTTAGGTTCTTCATTTGTGTATTTGAAACTGTTTTCAAACTCATGCAAGATCCGTTGCACCTCTGGACCTGCTGTGATCCATCTGAGCAAAGCTGTTGGATTGTCAGTCAGTCCTACAATGCCACCATCTGCTTTCATCTGTTCATTGAGTTGTTCATGGGCTTGGTCAATGGCCATGGCAGAAAAGACACGCCCAGTTTTCTGCACCACAAAATGCCCCTTTTTGAACTCTGCATATGTGGAAGGAGCTTTGGTTGGCAGCTGTACCATGTCTCTGATGTGAACTGGAAGCCATCGAGCATAATTCGAATGATTGAGTGTGAACATCCATGGTGCAAATTCACCAAGACATTGCACATACAGTCTGAAATCAGCTGATCTCAGAGAACGCACAAACTGAAGGTAGAGAAGCTCCAGATATAATGCCATAGACCAGAAGGCAAACTGGGGCTTTTCTGAGAACATTTTCTGATGCCATGACATGAATGACAGTGGTGTTTCTGCTCCATCTCGAAGCTGTATGTAGTCATCAAAAGCTGCCCGCTGGAGAAGGTGTAGGACTGCTGCTGTCACTTGATGGGCATACCTTGCTCTTGTGACTTGTGAGCCATTTGATATGGCATCCACTCTTCCACTTGTAGTGACACCAGCCTGAACAAGTGCCGTTTTCCATCCACTCCCATTCAGCCAATCTCCCAGCAACTTCAAGATGTTCATCTCAATGTGTAATCCCCCAAGCATGACAACATACTTTTCTTCCCCATGTGTCTGTGGCCGTTGCCATTGAATCTGTTTGCAAATAGCGTACAGAGGCAAGTCTGCTGTAATCACAGGTATTTGCTGGGGGTTGAGACGCTGCACTGCTTGCCTGATGAGATTCATGGCATGAAGGATCATAGAAGCTGACTGTGCTTTGTCTGTGAAAAGTGGCAGCAGAGCCATATTGCAGACAGGTCGTTCCACTGGTTGCTTGCTAGCATGAAATGCAGCCCATGACATGTTATCTTCTGCGCTCAGACTTTCTTTGGCTCTCAAAGCATCAACATTTGACAGCCACTCGTTTTCCCTTGTCCTTGAAGCCATAAGGGCATCAGACTGTGTCTTCACATCACAAAGAGTTTCTGGTGCATAACATTCTCTGACGAGGCTGACCTCTGTGACATCTGTGTATTCTGCAGGCATTGGGGTGACATCATTGCTGCTTGCTTTATGGATGATCAGGGGTATTCCTCTTGGAACGCCTGGGTTTTCTGTTGTCGGAAACTGCATAAGAGATATGGCAGTGCCATGAAAAGAGTCTTTGGATCGCAATGATGATGTGTTGTGGTCAATATTGTCAACAGCCCCAACAGTGAAAAGGTCTTCCTTCAACTTTGGTGGGCATACACATTGCTCTTCCTCAAATCTTGAAGACACTGAGTTGCCAAGCTGAGTGACAATTTCCATTGTCCTGCTGTAAGAGATGCATAGTCCCTGTTCAGAAAGTTTATCAATCAGTTCTCTTTGTCTTGTTCGAAAATATATCATCAGGCTAATGTAGATAGCCAGTGGTGTTTCCCGAGTTCTTGTGTGGTACTGTTTGGAAGAGGGTGTCTTGTTTCCAACTTCTTTCTTTTTCGTGTTGAACATCATTAGCTCTGAGACTGACAGAACTGATTTCAGCTTGACATCGTTGTGTGCACTGTCAGCATCAAAACGTGTGCCGTGCATAGTCATGCCAATCAGTGCACAAAGACTGGGTGGGACAACACTGTCTTCTATCCCTGGATTAAAAGTGCCATCAAAAGCAAATTCTTTTGAAAGAATATCTCTGCGTACAATCTGTGCGGCTCGGGCAAGATGAAAAGCATCATTGTCTCCTTGACTTGCTGTACTAACAATGGCGCTCATGTCTGCATCAAAAAGCAGGACTACATCCTTCCCCTGTTTCTGAGCTCTTAGGTCCACAATTTGACCAAGAAGTCTGTCTTTTAGTCTTGTTGAATTCACTTTCCTGTCATATGTTGGGTCCAAGTCCTGCATTCTCCTACCATACATTTTGCTGAGTTCAGACAATTTGAAAATGGGCAGGTTTGG
>NC_134877.1:59431936-59436936 GCF_041734735.1 Babylonia areolata
TCCAAAGTAATGGTCTAGGCAAGCGTAAAAAAAAAAAAAGCAATATATTTTTTTTTCTGATAAGCATCACATACAACGACAAGCCGTGTGTGTGTGTGTGTGTGTGTGTGTGTGTGTGTGTGTGTGTGTGTGTGTGTGTGTGTGTGTGTTTAAACAGCATTTACAAACGAGAAATCGCTTCATTGTGCATTTGATGGATGGATGTTAAGGCCGCATGATAAAGCAACGTTAGAATGTGGATAGCCGAGTTGAGTGTCGTTATTATTTGTCCTTTAGTAACTTTACTGGTATGTTTTCTGCTCGAGGATAATGTGTGCACTCACACATAACAGCGAGCGCGAACACACACACACACACACACACACACACACACACACATGCACACACACATGCACACACACATGCACATACATAAACACGCACAACTTTTTTTTATAGTGAGAATATAAGTATAATGAACAGGAACGTATGAAAACAAATCATAATATTCTTCTATCTATCATAGATAAATCAATCAGTCAATCAATCTATCTATCTATCAGGTATTCCACGGACAGCAAGAGAATACACCTTGATTTCTATCAAGCCAACTGGCCTGAACAACACATCAACAATGATTGATTTGTTTTTTTTTTTTGTTTTTTTTTATTGATCGGTCAGTTTATCTTCTATACCCCCCCCCCCCCTTCTCTCTCTCTCTCTCACTTTGTTGAACAGGGTGGATCCAAAGGCCCGACACTCTGTGTGGAGCACTCTCATTGGCGGGTGTTCCATGTGGATGGTCTCCCAGTTCAGCCAGCCGTCCGTGCAGCGAATCAGTTCTCTGTCCTCTCTTCAAAGTGCCAGAAGGTCAGAGCTTACACACACGGCCCCAATTCCGCACAGAGAAATCTACTGTGACCAACAGTAATACAGTACAACAGAAACTATACGGTGTATAATATTTTGTGTTTAAATTATTATTATTATTATTATTTGCGCGTCATCTTGAAAAAAAGCCCTAGGTGTTTACAAGTAGGACGCATATGTAAATATCAAAAGGAAACTTTGAACACAAGATACCAAAAATCATTAAAAATTATCCCCCCCACACACAAACACGCAATACACACGAGCACACACACAAAAGTCATAGCATACAATCGTAAATACTACACAATCAAAAATACTAACAAATTCTGAAGCTATCAAAAACTCACTCAGTCGCAAATAGTCATTTTTGACTCACTTGTGTAAACAAAGTGAGTCTATGTTTTAACCCAGTGTTCGGTTCTCTCTCTCTCTCTCTCTCTCTCTCTCTCTGTGTGTGTGTGTGTGTGTGTGTGTGTGTGTGTGTGTGTGTGTGTGTGTGTGTGTGGTAAACTTTAACATTGACATATTCTCTGCAAATACTTTGTCAGCTGACACCAAATTAGGCATAGAAATAGGAAAAAAATAGTTCTTTCCAGTCATCTTGTTTAAAACAATATTGCACCTCTGGGATGAGCACAAAAAAAATTAAAAAAAGAAGCCAAATTATATACAAACTACATTTACTGTTATATTTATATTTTTTGTATTCTCTAAACTTGGCACTTTGATCTGATATTCTGACACAACAACAAGAGCAGTCATTATTATCATTTTTTTTTTTTTTCAACATTTTTTATTCAGACAAAGGTTTACAGATACAGAATTTATATGTTTTGTGCATTGGAAAGTATAGGGTAGGCATATAATTAAGTTCTAAGTACTGACAAATCTATAACAGCAAAACAATATATGTTCAATGTCAAAGTTCCAAGGTATCATTGAAAAGCTTAATCTTGTATCAAACAATTATAAAGTGCCCATTTTTCCACAAATTTGTTATATTCCATAGTTATGTTAAAGGCATACTTGTCTATTTCATATGCCTGTTTAAGGTCCTTTTTGAACATTTGTAATGTTGGTTTTACTTTGTTGATTCTACATTTGTATATATAGAATTTAGCTGTCAATAAGATATAAGAGAAACATTCATCAGTTTTCATTTTGTTATGTCCAAAAAGCACCAGTGTGTCATTCAGGTTAAGTCTATCACAATGTAAACACTTTTCTTTTAAATATCTCACAAACTCCTTCCAAAAATGTTGTACATGGTTACATTCCCATAAATAATGCAGAATTGTATCTCTTTCATCCTTACAAAAATTACACATGTTATGTGGGAGTATTCCCATCTTCATCAAAACCGAATTTGTCACAAGAATATGGTAATTAATTTTCATCTGGAACCATTTCAACCTTATTTCATGGATTTTTTTTGTATTGAAAAAAATGTTTTTCCAATCAAGCTTGTTTTCAAAAATCAAGTCCCAATTTTTACAGGCATTTGGCTTTTCTGGTTTTCCAATTATTATTTCGTAGAAACATTTCGTTCCTCTTGGGGCCTTTATCATTGCAGTGTATGCTTTATTAAAGCTGATTCCATTGTGATCATTGTTTTCAAATGTTATGTTTTTTTCTCTTAAAAAACTTTTAACTGAATTAACACAACCAAAGAATTCTAACATTGGGACTCGATTTTCAATTTTATCTTGGATTTCTTGAATATTGAAAAAATGTCCATTCCCTTTCACAATGTCTCTCACATAATAAACATCTTTTCTGACCCAGTCTTCAAAATACAAGACTTTACCATCAATCTTAAATTTGTTATTGAAAAACAAAGGTTCCATCAGGATATCTTGCTCAACATGTATATCAGTTTTGTCATAAAATTCTGTGTAGCTACGAAACACATCTTTCCAAAAGGGGTTTATTATACGTCTTCCAACTGTAAGAACTACTGGGCCATATTCTTGTAACATTTCAACTTCTGGACATTCTTTTGATAATATAATTTTCCATTTTGGACGATACGACATATTGTAGCATTTTTTCAACCATGTGAGTTTTAAAGCTTTTATAAATGATAGAATATGTGGAATATTTATACCTCCGTTTTGTACACTGTGCACTGCCACTGATCTTTTAACTTTGTCCTTCTTTTTATCCCATACAAAATTAAAACACATTTTTTGCAATTCTTGAATACTGTTATCTGGTGGATTTGGAAGCATAATCCATAAGTAAATTAATTTTGACAAGATAATCGACTTAAGGACAGCTACTCTTCCTAGAGGTGTAATTGGTCTTTTTATCCACACGTTAAACAGTTTTTTTGTTTCATTGAACTTATCAGTTATATTTAAATCTATTATATTACTTAAATCATTAGTAAACCAGAGCCCAAGGATTTTAAACTGTGGTGGATTCCAATTCATTTTCAAATTTGATAAATAAACTTTATCACAATTACGCTTATTTCCCAGCCATACATTGCATGTTTTTTCTTATTATCTTATTCTTATTATCATTTTTTGTTCAAACAGGAACTTCTTTTGCTAAGCATGGAAGTTTTATTTGTCTTGCAAACGTTTTGGTGCAGATAGTAAAAAAGGGAAATCAATCTGTAATTAATGCTAGGGGACTTAATCAGCTTTAAACTGATCTTTCTCATCTTAAACATTCCATCTGGAAATTATACTCAATACATAAAAAGCTTGTGTGTTTTACTCTCAGTGTACAGGGCTTTCACTATGTTCATTCGGAAAACACTAAAATCAAAACGACGAGTGGACTTTACAGATCTATTGGCTGAGCCCTGAAGGTCATGGGCATAAATCAATTGCGTACACATATTTATACACATTCAAAGTGCGTGCTCATATTCTTCGCGACCGCGAACGACGCCATTTTCTTTCAAGTTGTTGACCTGCCCGTTCAATCCTATATTCAATGGACCATACACGATATCATGTGATGGAAAGTTGGAGAAGGAGACCATTAAATATTTATTCAGAGAAAGATTTGTGAACGCCTCATCACTTACTGGATTATGCCCCAAACTGCCATAAAATATCCACAGAATCAGTCGGAATTCACAGTTAAAAATTGTAAACCATGCGAGTTAATACCCTTGAACTGATCACGATGAAACGAAAAAATTCCAGTCTTGACTTTTCGCAAAATGAAGTCCTTTTCACTTCTTACGACGTTTAGAAGTACTTGTAATTGGCTCTACATGCTATTAGTTTAACAAAATACTAAATTTTCATATCAACTTTAAAACTATCAAACTAGAATGAACATAAAAGAGAAATTGAATCGACCGTGTCGTACTACCTTCCCGACGGGTGTAACTAAACTTGTACATCTATCTAGATCTAGAGAAAACGGCTAAATGTTGCAGTGTGATTGCGGCGATAGCCACGTCTCCTTTACCGCGGACATAAAAAGAATTTTCAGTTGCCCTTAAGATTTTTGGAACGCCCAAGATACACCAGAATAATATGATTTAAACAGCGTTCTCACTGCGAATACCGCAATTGATTTATCGCCCTTTAAAAAAGTATGTTCAAATATTAAATTTTAGAACGTCAGTTAAGGAGCCACGATAGTGTAATGGGTAAGACAGTTTCTTCTCACCCGAACACGCAGGGTTCGAATCTGGTTAGGACTTTTTTTTTTTTTTTTTTTTTTTTTTTAACCCGAAGCTTTATTTTAACAAATACAGAACACATTTTAACGATTAGATTTTTTTTAAAGTGTATCACAAGTGAGTCTTGAAGGCCTTGCCTCTGTTGTTAGTTCATACAGGTGTCAGGATAATATTGAAGTCTCTAGTATACGGGTTTAAATGTTTTCTTTATTGAAAAAAAAAATAAAAAAAATAAAATAAAATAAAGGTTTTTCTTTCTATTTTGATTACTACGTATGTCTCTTTTATTTCTATTTTATACATTATCATCTCACATAATATCATATCGCATATCACATATAAAACCATATCATATCAAATATCATGTATTGCATATATGTATATATATATATATATATATATATATATATATATATATATATATATATATATATATATATATATATATATATATATCTGATAAAACTGAATTGTCTTCGCAGATGTTTTCTGTGGA
>NC_134877.1:59439436-59454436 GCF_041734735.1 Babylonia areolata
AAGTGGCACTGAATGACCCTTAGGACAGCCCTTATTGTGATTTGGCATGTGGGAGGGAACGAGACAAACAGACACACAGATAGAGATATTGGCAGACAGACAGACGGACAGACAGAGATGACGAATGCTTTGACCCATGTGTTTGTTGCCTTTGTCAAGTACAGTTGTTGTTTACGGAGTGCTCAGCCTGGGTCTGGCCTACCTGATGAAGAACCTACCGGGCCCTGTCACACAGGTATATGTGTTTAGTTTGCCTTGGTTTGTCTCTCTCTCTCTCTCTCTCTCTCTATATATATATATATATATACATACACACACACACACACACACACACACACACACAGAGTAGTAGTAGTAGTAGTAGTATTTTTATGTATTTATCTATTATTTTTTATTTTCATTTATTTTATTTGTTTTTTTGTTGTTGTTGTTTTTGGTTTTTTTTGTTATTCTATTTTGATTTATTTTGATTTTTTTTCCTCAAGGCCTGACTAAGCACGTTGGTTTACGTTGCTGGTCAGGCATCTGCTTGGTAGATGTGGTGTAGCGAATATGGATTTGACCAAACGCAGTGACGCCTTCTTGAGCTACTGATACTGATACTTGGTTTGTCTGTTTTCGTTTTATTTTCCAGTGTAGCAGAGACACGTTGAGCCAGCATTACTTTTTCTCTGCAAAATCTTTTTTTTTTTTTTTTCGTTTTTCTTTTTTTTCTTTTTTTTTCATGGAAAAGCGGACAGTATTGGGAACACAAGCACAATATTCATTCATTTGTATGCTATACGTCCACATCAACAATTACTTACATTTTCAATTGACGTCATTCCAACGGTTGCAAACATCTGTCACATGTACACACAATCAAAGATTCAGACATGCAAAGATTCACAGATATTCAAGTATTTTACCATATGGGGTTTGGACGGACACGAAAACAACTTACTGTTTCAAACACGAATTAAAAAAAATAAAAAATAAGAAAGAAATAAAAACCTCCCAAAACCAGTAATTGTAACAAACTATGTCTACAGTTGAAGAACAAAATGTACCACCTTTTTCCAAACGTATGGAAGAGATCGATTTTTGTCACACAAGACATACATTCATGTCCACTAATATGACGATTTACAGAAGCAAACTGAAGGCACGAAAACACCAGTTCAATAGGTCTGCAAAGATTCTTGTTGACAACGAGTATAAAATATAATTTGATCAATTGTTGACACCAGAGAAAAACAACAACAACAACAACAAAAAAAAACCCAAAAAAACACTTTACGCGGGTACTGCCGGAAGTCGATCACTGCTTTATGCCAGCGTTCGGAGTTTTTGCAACGATTTATCGGAGCTGGAAAGTCGTGATGAAAACAAGCAGAGACTGAAACGTTGATAAATATCTATCATGACAGTAAAACAATGAAATGTCGATCAACGTAGGCTGCTTTTAAAGGCAACCGTTCCATTTTCGCACATAACTTTCGGATCGCCAAACACCCGTTTCAGATTGTGGGAAAGTAAAATTTGGACAGTTTTATGAAAGTAGGTATGCTCGTAATAGCGACCCCCCAACACTCCCCCACAACACCTCAACTCCAGCAAACACCACTCCCCGACAGCGTTTTCGGTTTCGTTATTGCTTTTAAATCAGCAGGAATCGTACTTCAACCACGAAGGCTTTCCCTCTTGTCTTCCAGTGACTGACACTCGGGTATGGAAACGCCACACGCACGCACCGACTCTCACACTTTCTCCCTTCCACCCCAGTTTCTCACTTCACCCACACATATAATCACGTCGAAAAGCCAGGGAATAAATGAGAGCGATATCCCCGAAGAAAGAGAAAATGAAGAAGAAGAAGAAGTTGTTTGTGTGTGTGTGTGTGTGTGTGTGTGTGTGTGTGTGTGTGTGACAGCGAGATAGATAGATAGAGAGAGAGAGAGAGAGAGAGAGAGAAAGAGAGAGAGAGAGAGAGAGAGAGTGTGTGTGTGTGTGTGTGTGTTTGTGACAGCGAGATAGATGGAGAGAAAGAGAGAGAGAGAGAGAGAGAGAGAGTGTGTGTGTGTGTGTGCGTGTGTGTGTACGAGTGTGTGTACGTGTTTGAAAGAAAGGTTTCACAAATTCTACTACATCCTCATCCTTCTGTTTTTCCACAGTTGAATAACAGTGTCGCTGGAGCGCTGGGGAGTCCTGTGCTAGGAGTCTTCTTCCTGTCCGCTGGTTTTCCCAGGTGCAACACATATGTGGGTACCTTCCTATAGCTTATGTGACTGCCTCTGTCTTTCATGGTGATAATGAACATAAAATGTGGGTACCTACCTGTAGAGTGGTGTGTATCTCTCTGTGTCTCCTGGCAGTAATAAACAGAAAATGTGGGCACCTTCCCACCTGTAGCTGATACAGCAGTTCTTGTTTTTCCTGTCAGAAAGACACCTTTCTTTATCTCTTGTCTCTGTGTCCCACAAAGTTCTGAGATCAGTTTAAAAAAAAAAAAAAAAAAAAAAAAAAATGGTGAGGACACATACGTATTCTATCCATCAGCTCACCACCAAAGTGGGTTGTTTTTTTTTTCGGGGGGGTGGGGGGGGGTGGGGGGGAAGGGTTGTCGTAGTGGGTTAAACTGGACCTTCGCCCTATAATTTTGTTTCTGAGAGCACAATAAGACAGGAGTATAAAGAAACAGGAACACCTGGAGTCGGGGACATGTCAACAGGGACACACAGAGAAAGGGACAAGAAGAGACGAGCCAGGGTCATCTAAAGACAGGGGCATGCTTTGAGTCAGGGTCATGGAGAGACATGGACGCGGAGAGAATGATATATAAAACAGAGACACACAAATGTGTGTGTGTGTGTGTGTGTGTGTGTGTGTGTGTGTGTGTGTTCATTGGGTGTGTGTAGACAGTGTTTGGTATCTGTGAGTTGTTCCCCTCTATCATTCATTGACTTGTGAGAAGGCGGGCGAACACAGCTTTTGAGTCCAGACGGAAATTGTCCCCCTTCGTCAGTTACGAAACTCTAGTCTTGTAACCTTCACCTTTCACAGCAGTTTATCTGTCTGATGATTTGCCTCTCTGTCAGTCTGTCTGTTGTCAGAACTTCGAAAAATGTTGCAGGGATATTTTCCTGCTAACTTGTGGAATTGCTGGCCATGGGCCATGATCCAGTCCATTAGGTTTGAGTGACGACCTGGATCGGTATTCATGAATGTTTGTTTAAGAAATGAAGAATTCTTCGACATTGGGAGATAGGTTAGGTAATTCGAGAACTTAAGCTGATCAGCGAAAGGCGTTTTATGCACACCTGAATGCAACAAGTAGGCTACCTGAGGTCAGGAAAGAATTGTGTATGTTGACAGATATTCTATCTTAGCCACGGAACCGAAGTTCTTTGTTGAACACGACACACTCTGGCATGTAATGTTGCCGTGTTTTCTGGATCGTGAGGCAGCAGCAGATAAACTGGACACAGGTTGATACATGATGTGATGTTGTATACATCGTTGCTGAACCACTTCTTAACAAGCTTTGCTTGTTAGATGAAAAAAAATCCCACAAAAAAAACAAAAACAAAAAACAACAAACAAACAAAAAAAAAGAGAAAATTTCTGGTCTTCCAGAGCGTATGTTTCATTTTCATCATCACTACGTATCTAGCTGCGAGCACTTAAAAAAATAATATTTATTGTTGTTGTTGCGACGATCCAGTGGTGAACAGTGTTAAAAAACAGATGTGTGTCAGAAGTGTTTCGTGCAGGTTTATTAAATATGCGAAAGGTCTATGTTTGATTTCAGGGAGCGGCGGGCGGAGTGGTGGTGGGCAGTGCTGTCAGTCTGACAGTCGCTGTAGGGTCCGCACTGTACGGAACCCCCAGACACTCCCTGGCCCCCGGACCTGTGGACCGCTGTGACGTCACCAACACCTCCTGGACACTGCCCGCTCCGTGGAACGTGACTGCGGCGACTTCGGGCGTCATCTCTACCTCCTTTTCTCCAGTTCACAGGTGTGTGTGTGTGCACGCGCGCGCGCGCGCGTATATGTGGGTGTGTTGCGCATGCGTGTGTATGTGGATGTATGCCCGAGTGTGTATATGTGCGTGTGTGTGTGCGTTTGCATATGTGTGTGTGTGAGTGTGTGCGTATGTCTGTGCGCGCTTGTGTGTATCTTCGTGTGTGTGTGTGTGTGTGTGTGTGTGTGTGTGTGTGTGTGTGTGTGTTAATGCATGTGTTTGTGGATGAGTGCCAGGATCAACGTTAAGCCACACATGCGCAAACATTCCAGAGGACACGGCATTATTTATGGTTGCAGCTCCGCCGTCTTCACCTTGTGGGACATCTCCTACCTGTGGTTCTCTGTCATCGGTTTCTGGGCCACTGTCCTGTCCGGCATCGTCATCAGCCTCATCACGGGTAGGCGTGTACCGGTGATGCTCACGTAATCCTGCACTCTTCCAAGGACTTTCGGAATCTTGGTCAATGTGTATCCAGGATATCGCAAGATGGTTAACATAGCATCACAGGAAACACAGTTTAACATGCAAACACACAGTTGAAGATCTGGCTTTGCTGGGCAGGGTACGTCTCCAGATATTCCAATGTATGCAGCCAGATATTACAAAATTAATGTTCTATTGCTCTATTGTTTCTAATTCTTCGTTTTTTGGTTTGTGTGTTGGGGCCGGTAACGTGACCAAACTGACAAACTTTTTCTAATTCATCTTAAAAGCAGGAGGGAAGGAAACAGGATAGCTTTGACGACACTTACCGAAAGAAAAAAGACAGCAAATAGATTTCACACAATTTCAAATGACAAAACTCACCCTCTTTTCTCGGACTTCAACGGCGAACGGGTTGACAGAAGCGGTAGTTACAAGTGTTCTTTTATCCCGACAGAAATCCGAACACACAACCTTGACAGGCAGCACGCCCACTTCTGACATATACACTGGTTCCATTTTTTGCTGTGTGTGTGTGTGTGTGTGTGTGTGTGTGTGCAGGCTGTAAGGAGGAAACAGAGAAGGTGGATCCCAGGTTGATATTCCCGTTTTGCCGGAAGCTGTACGGACTGGCTGAACCTGAAGACACGACAGAGGAGGACAACGCCATTCCTCTTGAGATGAGTGGATTGCGGGAGGCAGAGGGGAACAGGTAGGGGTTTGGGGATAGGGGGGGATGGGGGGGTGAACTCTTCATTTCAGCTTCCTTGCAGAAAAACGGGTTTCCACTATGAAAGTGGTGTCACACTGACGCCCCCCCCAGCCCCCCCCCACACACACACCCTACCCCCCGCCCTGTAGCATGCAACATGATGTTCCACCTATGTCGATCTGACCAAGGCCTTCGATACTGTTAGCAGATATGGCCTTTGGAGAATCATGGCGAAGTGCGGATGTTCCAGAAAGTTCATCACCATCATACGGCAACTACACGATGGGATGCTGGCCCGAGTCCAAGACAACGGAGATACTTCAGAACCATTCCCCGTCTCCAACGGAGTCAAGCAAGGGTGTGTTCTTGCCCCCACCCTGTTCAGTCTTATGTTTTCAGCCATGCTGATAGATGCCTTCAGAGACGCTGCATTGGCACCAGGTACCGCACAGATGGCTCACTCTTCAACCTCAGGAGGCTTCAAGGAAAAACCAAGGTGAGGACAGACACCGTCAACGACTTCTTATTTGCTGATGACTGCGCTCTCAACGCTGCCACCGAAGCTGACATGCAACACAGCCTCGACAAGTTCTCTGCTGCCTGTGACAACTTTGGCCTCACAATCAGCACAAAGAAGACTGAGGTGATGCACCAGCCAGTTCCAGGAAAGCCTTACGTTGAACCAAACATCTTCATCAACGGGCAACGACTGAACGCGCTGGACAAGTTCACATACCTGGGCAGTACACTCTTGCACAGTTGTCATCGACGACGAGGTGAATGCCAGACTCGCTAAAGCCAGCGCTGCCTTCGGCAGACTCCATAAGAACGTTTGGAAAAGGAGAGGCATCACCTTGGAGACGAAGCTCAAAGTATACAATGCCATAGTTCTCACCACACTGCTCTATGGATGTGAATCATGGACGGTCTACAAACGCCACGCCAAAAAGCTGAACCACTTCCACACCACCAGCCTCAGAAAACGTCTCGGCATAAAGTGGCAAGAAAAGATCCCAGACACAGAGGTGCTCACTCGTGCAAACTTGCCCAACATCTACACCATCTTGATGCAGACCCAGCTGCGCTGGGCAGGCCATGTAGATCACATGCCAGACCACCAGCTACCCAAGAAACTGCTGTACGGCGAACTCCAAAATGGCAAGCGCTCCCATGGAGGCCAAAAGAAGCACTTCAAAGACACTCTGAAAGCTTCTCTGAAGGCCTTCAACATCAGCCACGACACGTAGGAGCTGAATGCAATGGACAGACCAAAGTGGCGTTCAGCTGTCCACAAAGGCGCCAAATACTGTGAGGCCAACAGAATTGCTGCAGCAGAGCAACGCAGACAGGCCAGGAAAAGCAGTGCCAGCAAGTCCCCGACAGCCGCCACCATACCCTGTCCACACTGCGTCAGAACCTTCCGGGCGCGGATTGGCCTGACCAGTAATCTGCGCACCCACATAGCCCAGCTCACCTACCCCCAGGATGACTAGATGGTCCTCGTCGATCCCGACGGACGAACCATATATATATATATATATATATATATATATATATATATATATATATATATATATATATATATATATATATATATATATATGTAGAGAGAGAGAGAGAGAGAGAGAGAGATTTTTTTTTAAAGTTGATCCCTACATAATTATACGTCTTTCCGAAATCCTTATTGTCCAAATAATTTTTTTAACAGAACACTGCAGTCAACGAAACCAAAGACCTTTCCAGAATATGTTCATTCATGAGAGGCATCGTGTCAGAGTCGATTAGGCCTTTGACGTCTGATCCATCATGCAGCGGTGATCAGAATTCGAGGCCCCGTTTTGGCATGATGTTGTGTCCATGGAAAAGGCATTTTACTCCCATTTTCCCTCACTCCAGACAGGTATGAATGGGGACCTGACGTCTGTCGAGGAAATTAAAAAAAACTGTGGAAGGAGAGGATTGGGCCCCGCTGAGTCAAACACACAGAGAATGTAAATCCACTGCCCCTCTGGTCGTGAAGGCTAGGGGGCCTTTAATGTTTAACCTCCAGTTTTAGCATTAAGGAATACACTCACCGTTTCGATTCCGTATGTTGCACGACTTTGTGCATATATAGATACGACACACCCTCCTCCTTTCCCTTCGCCTTCCCTCTCCTCTGTTGTGACTTACGTGGAGTTCAGGACAGGGCGTAAAGGGCTCAGCACTGAGTCAGCTTTAGGACTCCATGTTCAAGCCCTACACACGACCCCCGGAACAAATTAGTACATGTAACGCTGTTGATATTGTGTTCTTTTCCACAGTGTCCATGAGTCCAAACTGTACAAAGACAACACAGAAATGGCGCCTTTTATCACCAACCAGAAATAAATATCGTCTGTGTCTGTGCGTGCGGCGGATATCTTCATTGTCTTTGCCTCCTCCCTGACGGAAGAATGAACGGACGGCTGAGCAACTGTGGAATAAAGAACCATCTCTGCTGAATTAGTTGTTTGCCATCAAACATTGATTTTAATGCTTCGACGAGACTTGCTCTTCTATTCTGAAATGTAGGCCTACACACTCAACAACAGAAATACATGCACAGTTAAATCAACGCTCACAAAACGGCATACAATACTGACAAGTAACGTAAAATAACTTGTGAGCGTCCACCCCCTCTTTGCACAAGTGTCACCCTGAAGTTGAGGGTAGGTGTTCACTTGGTACTGTACCTCCTCAGGAGCACAGTCTCCTGCATTGCTTTGTAAAGCAACATAATCCCAGGTAGCAAAATGGATTATCATCACTTCATGATTTTTTTTTATATCAGAGTGAAGGGATGGTCGTTTTCAAGGCAAATATTTCCCTTCTGCACATGTTTTCAATCTAGAATGAAAGAAGATAGAGAAACAAAAGAAAGAGCCATAGGGAAGAGAGCTAGAGAATAGAAAAGAAAGGAAAGACAATAAAAAATGACACAGCAAGAGACAGTCTGACAGGTACAAATATAGAAAACAGATCAAACTATGATATATCTCTCATCTTTAGACATCCTAAGAAACGTGTACAATTTGGAATAAACAAATAGATGCATATACATAAAAAAAAACTTCGTTTTTATAACATGATGTTACACATACTGATTTTGACTAGATGATATAATTGAAAGACTGGGAATGTGCATATTCATGCACAGGCATACACAGGATATCACACACACACACACACACACACACACACACACACACACACACACACACACACACACACACACAAACCGAACAAACCAACCAACCTCGCGGAGGAGGATATCATAATGATTAATAGTATGCGGCCCTGCAAATGATCCATATTTTCAAAGCGATGAGAGCTGGCCTCTTACCGAGGACAGACAGACAGACACACACACTTACCTTTTTGAAAATTCTTATCATATTCTCCTTTTTCAGTCCTTGAATGTTACTAAAAATAAGTTACCGAATCTGAAAGGTTATTATTATCCTCCGGTTTATCAGATAAGCGAGGATTCTGACAAGATTAGTACAGCTATTTACGTACAGTGTGGTTTGAATTACGCAAGTGTCCATCCATCTCCTATTTCAAACTATACTGAAAAGATGTCAGCTACGTTTGTAAAATTGCATGTCTCTAATAATCAAATAATACATTTTGCGTCAGTCTACTATCCCAAAGGTCCAAGTAAGCAAAATACAAATTGGTTGCGAACATTAAATTGCTCAAAAGAAAGATGGATCGTCGGGGGAGATTTTAATTTCCATGCGCCCTTCTGGGATAGTGATTGTCAAATAATATCTCATCCTGACTTTGTTGAAAATATTGTTGATTCATCGTTGCATTTACTTAACGATGGGAGGATTACACGTATCCCAGATGTGGCTCATCATAGAGCATCGGCACTTGACCTAACCTTCATATCACCATCTCTAGCTTTAACAGTACAGTGGGATACTGGGGATGATCCACAAGGCAGTGATCATGTGCCAATCACACTGTCTTTTAAGGATTGTAATATATCTAAATACAGCGGAGAAGACGAAATCCCAAAATTCAATTACAAATATGCAAACTGGGAAACATTTCAAAACTATCTTACGAACATTTCTGAAAGTGAAATTTTTTGTGAAGATTTAAATGTTTTTTATAACAACTTTCAAAAATCAATTATTGGAGCTGCTGAAATAGCAATTCCCCAAAAAGGTTCAAAGAGGAGTGACATTTTTTCTGGAAATGTTTGGTGGAATGATGCATGTGCGGAGGCTGTAAATACAAAGAAACTAGCATACTTAACATGGTTAAAACTCAGAAAAGTACCTGATAAAGATGTAAAAGAAGCCGCTCATAAAGAAATGTGTTACACAAAAATCAAGGCGAATAGAATCATAGCCCGAGAAAAAAGACAATACTGGTCACAATTCTGTTTGAATGAAGTATCTGACCATAAGGATATGAAGAAAGTGTGGGCCAAAATGAAAGAAATGAAATCTGGCATTGTTCTGCAAGACTATCCTATTAAAACAAAAGATAAAGAGTTTCTGTCCCCTCAAGAGAAGGCTGAAGAATTTGTTTGTATGTATTCTAAAACAGGCAGTGTAGATTTGTCAACTAAACAAAAGACTTTAAGAGAGGAAGAAGAAATCAGTGACAAATATAGAGATCCTACCCCACAAAATGATAATACAATCAATTCGGCAATAACTTTACATGAGGTAAAGAACGCTATTCACTTGTTGAGTAACAAAAATGTGTCAGTTGGTAAGGATGTAGTATCTTACACCATGTTTAACCATTTGCCAGAAAACTGGATGATTATATTACATACATTATTTCAAAAGTGCTGGGAATGTGGACAAATCCCTGAGGTATGGAAAACTTCCATTGTAACTCCTGTATTAAAACAGAGTAAACCTCGAACAGAAGCTTCGAGTTATATACCTATTTCGGTTACCTCCCACGTTGGGAAAGTCATGGAGAAAATTGTAAATATTAGAATGGTGTATTACTGTGACAAAAATAACATAATTCCGTCAGCTCAAACTGGATTCCGGAAAGGAAGATCTATAATTGATCATCTGACCCGTCTCACTACCCAAATTAAAAAACAGTTTTCTAAGCGAAAAAGTATCCTTGCGTCCTTCTTCGATCTTACTAAAGCTTATGACCGAGTATGGCATAGCAGACTGTTATTTAAGCTGAAACAAATTGGTCTGTCGGGTCATGTTTATGACTATGTTAAATCCTTTTTAAGTGGGAGATATATAGTGGCAAAAGTGGGAGTAACTTTATCAACCTCTAGGCCTATAAACATGGGAATCCCGCAGGGTTCCATTATTTCTCCATTGTTGTTCAACATTATGCTTTATGATTTACATACATGTTTTTCATCATCTACCAAGCTGGCTCAATATGCTGATGATATTGCTATATGGATTCAGACATCCTCGAGGAAAAGGACAAGCCTACATTACATAAATTATGTACACAAACATTTTCAGTGTGAACTCGATAGACTGAGTAGCTATATGCAATCTAATGGTTTTGAGTTTTCTGTAGAAAAAACACATTTGATCCTCTTTAATAATGGTTATAATCCCAGCAAACTACCACGTTTTTTTTTAGGAGGACGTGAAATATTTTTCAAGTCGGAAATCAAATTTCTTGGGATCCTATTTACTTCAAAACTAAACTGGAAGAAACACATTGATTCAATGGTGACTAAAGCAGTTAACTCACTCAGTACGGCCAGTCCTCTCTTCTCCTCTACACAGACCCCTCGGATGTCCAGTGGGTGTCTGAATGACCCAACCTTTAGCTTCCGTCGTCAGAAACTGTGGTATTCTTTGTCAACATTGACCTCTTCAGTATAAGAGCGTTCCGCTTGCAATTATTTGATGATGGTAATTGGGATGAAACGCCGTTTACGTCGTCTCTTTCGCCGTTCGTATGGAGAGAGTTAAAAGTTTAAATTTCTTAAAAATTGTAAGTCACTCTCCTTGGGGACAAGACTCCAAAATTCTTTTACATTTAGCGACATCTCTCGTAAGATCAAGATTGACCTACGGTCAAGAAATTTTCTTTTCTGCTCCGCCGACGTTCCTAAAGAAGCTGCGAATAATTGACAGTAAAGCTGTGAAACTGGCTTTAGGGGTACCTGTGCATACTAAGACCTCAGAAGCCTATAAGCTTGCGGGTATTCTACCACTAGATGAAATCAGAAAATTAAGTTCTGCTAAATATATTGTGAGATGTACAGCAGTGGATGATTTTGAGGAATTAAATATTAGGTCTGATATTGATTTTCCAAAAAATGCACAAAATAATTCAAATCTACAAACCATTCGCACATATGTGTCAGATATTTTAAAATCTTCAGACATTGATTTGCATGATATGGCACCTCGTGTTCTGGTGCCACCTGTCCCTCCCTGGGAGTTAACAAAAGCAAACGTCAACATATATGCTTCTGACACAACAAAAGGAGAATCTCCACATATAATAGCAGCATCTGTCAGAATTGAATTAGAAGAAAATTTTGATTATCATTTAAAAGTTTACACTGATGGCTCGGTCCTGGATGATAGCAGTGCAGGATCTGCTTTTGTCATTCCTGACCTAAAAACAGAAAAATCATATTATTTAGGTAAGGGACATTCAATTTTTACAGCTGAATTGGTGGCCATCCTTATGGCTTTAAATCATCTTGTTGATATACCAATCATAATAAGTAATATCCTATTTTGTGTTGATTCTCAATCTGTCTTAAAAGGTTTGCTCCTTTTTGAGAATAATCAAAGAGAAGATTTATTTTTTGAAATTAGGTATTTATTGCACTCCCTTTTTGTGAAGGGTACAAATGTTGATTTTTGTTGGATACCATCCCACACTGGATTCCGTTATAACGACCAAGCAGATAGGGCAGCAAAAAGGGGAGCAAAAAATCATTTTGATAGTATAAAAGTATATTGCCCATTGTCATACAAGGAAATAAGCAATATACTAGAAAGAGACTTTTATAGGTGCTTGAATTCAAGTCTAAAACCTCGTCAGTTGACTCTCTCAGACTTTGGTCCGATTCGCAGACCAATTCTGAGCTTAGCTCTCAGATTATTATCAAATTCATTACGGACCAAGTATTGTTCTAATGTCAAGTGTATATGCTTTAATAACCTGACAATTGAGCATATAATTTTTCACTGTAGCTTGATGAAGCCTTTTGTACACGAAAGTGTGTCTTCACAAGTGACTGAGAACGTTGATGTTTTTGACTTTTGGCATTCATTATCAGTTGTTTCGCTTGTCAGTTTAACGACTTCTCTTTTACGAAGTCCTTTAAGTAATTTCCTGTAACTATATTTAGAGGTGTTTTTTTTTTTTTTTTTTTTTTTGTTTTTTGATTTTTGGTTGGTTTTTGTTTTGTTTTGTTTTGTTTTTCTTTCAAATTTCACCCACATTTTTACCCTCATTTGCCCAGTTTCCCCCAACCCTCCATTCATCCACATCTCCCACCCCTTCTAACCGATAATACTCAGATGTATTCATAAATACTTTTACAAAATGTCTTCAATCACCGATATGTGTGACGGGACATTAAACAAAAATTCCTTCCTACATGGGGTTTCTTTTGTTCGTTGTTGTTTGAGTTTCTTTTTTTTTTTTTGTTTTTTTTTTTTTTTGTTTTGTTTTTTTGTGTTTGTTGTTTTTTTGTTTTTTTGGTTTTTTTTTCTTGTTTTTTTTTGTTTTTTTTTGTGTTTGTTGTTGTTGTTGTTGTTGTTGTTGTGTGTGTGTGTGTGTGTGTGTGTGTGTGTGTGTGTGTGTGTGTGTGTATGTGTGTGTGTGTGCATGCGTGCATGTATATTTGTTTATCTTGTGTGTGTGTGTGTGTGTGTGTGTGTGTGTGTGTGTGTGTGTTCGAATAAAACTGTGCGTACCTCCTCTCACATAAGCAATGGCTGTCCGAAATTCCTTCGTTCAACAAGAGAGGCAAGGCCTTCAAGACTCACTTGTGATACACTTTAAAAAAAAATTCTAATCGTTAAAATGTGTTCTGTATTTGTTATTATAAAGCCTAGCCCCGAGCGCAGATTCGAACGCAGCATGTTCTGGTGGGAAGAAATTGTCTTAATCACTGCTCTATATGAATGACGTTCAAAAGTTAATATTAATTTTAAGCATGCTTTTCTAAGGGCGATAAATCGATTGCGGTATTCGAAGTGAGAACGCTGTTTGCATCATATTATTTTGGTGTATCCCGGGCATTCAAAAAATCTTTAAGGGCAATTTGGATTCTTTAAAGTCCGCGGTAAGGGAGACGTGGCTATCGCCGCAATCACACTGCAACATTTAGCCGTTTTTCTCTGGATCTTGATAAATATACAACTTTAGTTACACCCGCCGGGAAGGTACTGCACAGTTGATTCAATTTCCCTTTTATGTTCATTCCAGTTAATTCACTATCCACTTTAAACGATTTATGTGTAGTAAACACGTCGAGAGTTGGCTGTGACAGCGCCACCTGGGAAGGCGTGATTGGGAAGCATGGGGTTGATAACTTAACAGCAATGGCCAGCTACTTCTCCAGACATGTGCCGAGCACGACCTTCTTATCACAAACACCGTCTTCTGCCTCCCTAGCCCTACCCGTAACAGGACGTCATGGATGCATCCTCGCTCTGGGCATTGGCATCTCATCGACTTTGTCATCGTCAGGAAGAGGGACAGGCAGGACGCACGAGTCACGAGGGCCATGTGCGGCGCCGAGTGCTGGACAGACCACCGCCTTATCGTCTCCAAGCTCAACATCCGCATCCAGCTCAAGAGACGGCCTCAGGGCATGAAAGCACCCAAACGCCTGAATGTCAACAAGCTGGAGGTAGGAAACATCAATCAGAGCTTTGCTGACACCCTGGAGGAAAGCCTTGAGTCCACCGTGCTGGACAACCAGAATGTGGAGGCAGCATGGGGCGCACTGCATGAGACGGTGTACAACACTGCCATGGAGTGCCTGGGGCCTTCTGCCAGGAAGCACAAAGATTGGTTTGATGAGAACTGCACTGAGATCAAGCAGCTGCAACAAGACAAACGCCAAGCCTACAGAGCCCACATTGAAGATCCCAAGTCACAGTCAAAGAAAGACATACTGAAGAGCACACGCAGCACCATCTAGCTGAAGCTGCGGCAGATGCAGGATTCCTGCTTGAACAACAAAGCTGATGAGATCCAGGGCTTTGCAGACAGGAACGACAAGAAGAACTTCTACAACGGCCTGAAAGAAGTCTACGGTCCCACCACCTCCGGATCTGCTCTACTCCTCAGTGCTGATGGTTCTACCCTGATCACTGACAAGGACGGGATCCTTGAGAGATGGGCTGAACAATTTGACAGCGTACTGAACCGCCCTTCCACCATCAATGATGAAGCCATCGACCGACTCCCCCAGGTGCCAGTCAGTGAGTCGTTGGATGCCATTCCAACTTTGGAGGAGACCCAGAAAGCTATCCGTCTGCTATCCAGTGGCAAAGCCCCTGGCTCAGACTCCATTCCAGCTGAGGTCTACAAAGAAGGTGGTATGGCGCTGACTGAGAAGCTTCATCAGCTGTTCCAGCTCATCTGGCAGCATGAGGCAGTTCCACAGGACTTCAAAGACGCTTCCATCATACACCTGTACAAGCGCAAAGGAAATCGTCAGGCCTGTGACAACCATCGTGGAATATCCCTGCTGTCCGTCGCAGGCACGACTCTGGCCAGAGTGCTACTCAACCGTCTCATAGCGCACCTTGAGCAAGGTCTCCTACCAGAGAGCCAGTGTGGCTCCCGGAAAGAACGCAGGACTATCGACATGGTGTTTGCTGCCAGGCAGC
>NC_134877.1:59459436-59504436 GCF_041734735.1 Babylonia areolata
TCATAATTTGTGAAACTGCATGATTGTTGCATATCTGTTTTGCATGTGTGTGTGTGTGTGTGTGTGCGTGTGTGTGTGTTTTACATCAATTTACTTATTTGTTTATTTATTAATTTATTATTATTATTATTATTATTATTATTATTACTATCTTCTTTTTTTTTGAAAATTTATTTATTTTTAATTTACATATTCATTTACTTCATTTTTCTTTTTTTTTTATTATTTTTTTTTAATTCATTCATTTTCTAATTTGAATATTCATTTATTTCTGTTTTTTTTTCCTTTTCTATTTTTAAATTGTATTTGTTTTATAGTTTTAACGTTCATTTACTTCTTTCTTCTTGGTCAGGCATTTGCTTGGCAGATGTGGTGTAGCGTATAAGGATTTGTCCGAACGCAGTGACGCCTCCTTGAGCTACTGATACTGAAACTGATACTCCCATTCCAAACACACACACACACACACACACACACACACAATCACAAAGAAATATTGCGCAGTTAGGATGCACTGACTGTGTCGCGCACCACAGGTGTTTGAACAGACATGTATGTAAAAGCATGTATTGCTTGTGTTGTGGTGGTGGTGGTGGTTGTGTGTGTGTGTGTGTGGAGGCCACAGTAATAATAAAGACAAGCGACATCTGCTGAGTGTTGCACACAGACACTGTGCCTCATTTTTTGCGGCCTGTCGGGGCATGACGACTTTTCACAGCACACTGCGGTGAGACTGCAGACTACAGGGTTCACAAACAGTTAAGGACCACTTGGAAACGTGGACAGTTAAAATGATGCTCCATTCTGTTTCAGTTCTGTTCGTTTTTATGCTGCCCCGTTGTCTGATGCAGCAAATCGTCACTGTTTCTCGCGCGAGAGCTTCTCTGACGTCACTCAACTCTGTTAGTCGGCTTCTATTGCTGAAACTGATCAACGGATAAAAAACACACAGGAGTGTGCAACAGACTTGAAGTTTTGGATGAGCTTCAACAAAGTACAGATCATGATGAAAAGACTGAACTGTAGCTTCCCTGCCCCAAGATATTTTTAACCACCTGTTTCTCTCTCCTTTTCTTCTGATAGACAGCAATGTCATTCCTGTCTCCCATTCAGTGCGGAGCCTTGTACGGTGTCAGTCTTGACCACAGTCTGTCCTTTCAGGAAAACATTTTTGCAACATTTGCAAATCAGCATATCTTGAGTTGCGAAGAATTAGTTCCATTCGCTATTACTTGTCTACTGAAGCAACCACAATATCTCAGTCTGAGCTTTTGTTTTCTCCAGAAATGATTACTGCAACTCTGTTCTCTCTGGCATTCCCTAAACTTCACTTACTTACTTAGGCCCATCACTCCCCCTGGAGCATAGGCCGCCGACAACAGTCCGCCAGAGTCCTCTGTCCTGGGCTATTCTCTCCAGCTGTCTCCAGGTATATCCCATCCTCTTGGTTTCTGCCTCAAGGTCACGTCGCCAGGTGTTTCTTGGCCTTCCTCTTTTTCGTTTTCCTTGGGGGTTCCATGATAGTGCCTGCCTTGTGATGTTGCTGGCTGGCTTCCTCATGGTGTGCCCGATCCATCCCCATCTCCTGTGCTGGATTTCATCCTCAGCTGGCAGCTGGTTGGTACGTTGCCACAGGTCTGCGTTGCTGATGGTGTCGGGCCAGTGGATCTGGAGAATTCTTCTCAGGCAGCTGTTGATGAAGGTCTGCACTTTCTTGATGGTGGTCTTTGTTGTCCTCCATGTCTCCGCTCCATACATTAGGACTGACTTGACGTTGGAGTTGAACAGCCTGATCTTTGTGCAAGTCGACACCACCTTGGAGCTCCAGATGTTCTTCAGCTGCAAGTACGCTGCCCTCGCCTTGCCAATTCTTGCTCTGACGTCTGCGTCTGTGCCGCCCTGCGTGTTGATGATGCTACCCAGGTACGTGAATGCCTCCACTTCTTCCAGCTCATTCCCGTTTAGTGTGACTGGGTCCTCACTCGCTGCGTTGATCTTGAGAATCTTGGTTTTGCCTTCATGGATCTTGAGGCCAACTTGTAATGAGGTGGCTGCTAGTTCTGTAGTCTTGTCCTGCATTTGTTGGCGGCTGTGGGAAAGCAGGGCCAGGTCGTCTGCAAAGTTGAGATCATCTAGTTGGTCCAACAGTGTCCACTGGATACCATTTCTTCTGTATGCTGTTGATGTCTTCATGGTCCAATCGATCGTCAGGAGGAAGAGGAAAGGCGACAGGAGACAGCCTTGTCTGACTCCGGTCTTCACCTCGAAGCTGTTTGTGAGTTGTTCTCCATGGACCACCCGGGAGGTCATTCTTTCGTAGGAGTTCTTGATCAAGTTGGCCAGTTTGGTTGGCACTCCATAGTGGCGAAGCAGTTTCCATAAGGTGTTGCGGTCCACACTGTCGAATGCTTTCTCATAACTTCACTTGACAAACTCCAAAGAATTCAGAACAATACTGTTCGACTTATTTTCAGTTATCCAGATTTGAGCATGTTACTCCTCTCTTCCACGTTCTTCACTTGATTCCTGTGTGGAAAAGAATTGAATACAAGCTCTCTGCCCTGGCATTTTCTGGCCTCTCAAATTCTGGTCCTTGCTACCTCTCTGACCTCCTTGAAGAGTACATTCAAACTCGTCACTTTCGTTCTGTTTCTAATACCAGGCTATAAAATATCCCTGTAAAATGACAATGTAACAGGGTCAGAGATCTTTCTCTTTTCACACCCCTCATTGTGGAACAAACTGCCAGAAAATTTACGACATGTATAACGCTTTGAGCAGTATTTTTTTTTTTTTTTAAGCGCTTTTTAAATATCCGTTGTTATCATTATTATCGTCAATTTCCGGGAAACAGCAGTGCATGCAGCCATTGTAATTTACATCGCTCATGACTAGAAGTGTCTTCTTGCAAGTGCAGTTCTATTTCTTTATCAAAAAAATAAACTCTCGGTTTCAACCACGGAATAACTTTTTTTTGGTTTTTTTGTTTTGTTTTTTGTTTTTGCTTTTTTTGTTGTTTTTTTTCTTTTGTTTTGTTTTTGTTTGTTTTTTGCTGAGACACCGAATGTTCATAGTGCACAAAATGCTGCCTATACAATTCAAATTATTTATCTTTTTACTTCTTCATCATTTTATGAAAATATACGTGCTTTGATGATTTGGTCCTTTACTTTTTGTGAAAACAATACATTGGTGGACTAATAGTTGTTTGTTTGTTTTTGGTGGAAAAGGCGCTGTCAGGGATACATCCACGCTGAGCCACATTTCAGTGAAACGATAGTTTTCCTATGATTTTTGGAAAAAAAATCTTTCTTTAGTATGTGTTTTTTTCCCCTGTTAGTGATATAAGACAAGAGAAAGCTCCACTCCATATGGATATTTATGTAATGTAAGCTGATCGATTATGTCGAGTAAGGACTTTACATTGGTGAGCTACTAACTGACTGGAGTAGGGCGAAAATCTGTGTTGACGTATCCTCGACAGGGCCCCCCACCATAATTCAGACGTATCCTCGTTTCCTAACAAAAGGGAGTGAACGTTCTTGCTTGATAAAGTGGTATCTGTCTCATAGGCAGACAAACAGAGATCGAGAGGAACGCAAAGTAAGTTGCTTTCCTGCTTCTTTCACCATTCCCTTCTAAGATCTTTCTTTGTAAAACAGAGGAATAGCAGTTCATTTATACTGTTTCAAATCTATATCGAGAAAAAAAAAGTTGCATTCTGTTTTGCTTCTTTCATCAGTGTTTGTTTGTTTGTTGTTGTTTTTTTGTTATCTTTCTTTCTCTCCTTTTTTGACTCACTTGTGTAAACAAAGTGAGTCTATGTTTTAACCCGGTGTTCGGTTGTGTGTGTGTGTGTGTGTGTGTGTGTGTGTGTGTGTGTGTGTGTGTGTGTGTGTGTCCGTGGTAAACTTTAACATTGACATTTTCTCTGCAACTACTTTGTCAGTTGACACCAAATTTGGCATAAAAATGGGAAAAATCCAGTTCTCTCCAGTCATCTTGTTTAAAACAATATTGCGCTTCTGGGATTGGCACAAAAAAATAAAGAATGAAGCCTAATTATATGCAAACTGCATTTACTGTTATATTTATATTTTTTGTATTCTCTAAACTTGGCACTTTGATCTGATATTCTGACCCCACAGGTAGAGCAGTCATTATTATCATTTTTTGTTCAAACAGGAACTTCTTTTGCTAAGCATGGAATTTTTATTTATTTTGCAAACGTTTGGGTGCAGATAGTAAAAAGGGGAAATTACTCTGTAATGCTAGTGGAGTTAATTTGCTTCAAACTGATCTTTCTCATCTTAAACATTACATTTTGAAACAAGAGAGGCAAGGCCTTCAAGACTCACTTGTGATGCACTTTTTTTTTTAAATCCAAGCTTTTTATGTATTGAGTATAATTTCAAAATGTAATGTTTAAGATGAGAAAGATCAGTTTAAAGCAAAGTTCCCCAGGAGAGTAATTTCCCTTGTTCTGCTATCTACACCAAAACGTTTGCAATAAATAAACTTCCATGCTTAGCAAAAGAAGTTCCTGTTTGAACAAAAAATGATAATAATGACAGATCCTTTGTTGGGTCGAATATCAGATCAAAGTGCCAAGTTTAGAGAATACAAAAAATATAAATATAACAGTAAATGCATTATACTCAATACATAAAAACTTGGATTTTTAAAAAAAAGTGTATCACAAGTGAGTCTTGAAGGCCTTGCCTTTCTTGTTTATTATCGTAAATGCAATCAAAAACGACAGGAATAGCGGTTGTTTTATATGGTTTCTTTTGATTATCTATAAACACATTTATTTTCATGACAGTTACTCAATGGATGGCTGATTTTCTGAGAACGATACAGTGTTTGATTGGTGAGTTGGATAGTCGGCCAATTCATTACTTGATAAGTTTTTTAGGGCTTCGGTCATTCAGTGGAAAAGAGGTTTTATTTATATATTTTTTTTTTTTAACCCAGACTTTCTTGGGTCGACCACCGTTTTATTTTATATATAAATCACACAATGTCAAAGTAATCAATAGCATTTATGGAATAAATACGACTTTTCATTTACTGAATTTAGGCTTGTTACAATAATATGGAAGGAAAATGTACAAGTCATACAATTAAGTATACAAAACTTGGAATCAATTTTTTTTTTGGGGGGGGTGGGGGGTCACCTTCATTCATACACAATGGACAATCACGTTGCAAAAGTTAGTGTTGGAAGATAGTTTGGTTTGTCGAGGGGAGGGGTGGTGGGGGTGGGGGGTTCGTGCTCTGGTGTGCTTTCTGTGTGCATGTTTGTCTCTTTCTCACTTCTCATTCGATCATTTGACGTTATTTGTCGATGGAGGTGGGTATTTTTTTCCACGTGAATTCGTCTCGTTTCAAATTCTCGTTCAAAAATAACCTGTAAGATATAGATACTTACACACATTTTACTCACTGAGATCATATTATTGATATATGCATAATTTCCATTTAGAGGTGGTGAATTTTCAATCCCAAACAGGATATCTGATAATGACAGTTTCAAGTGGACACTTGTTTCTGTTAGTAGTTTTTGTTCAATATACTTCCAGAAGTTGTGTGTTACTGGACAATCAAAAAAGAAGTGTTCAATGTAGTCTACCAAATCTTTACAATAGGGGCATTTATTGTTTTCTGCTACTTTCATTTTGTTTAGAAGGATATTGGTGGGGTAGATGTGTAAAATTTTCCAGTGCAGAACTCTTAATCTAGTTTCTGTTGTTATTTCTCTCGCTATAGACCAGGTTGACCCGAGTAAGTGGATACCAAATTTTCTGAGCCAGAAGTAGTATGCGTTGGGGAACATTTTTCTCTTTGTTTATGAGTGCATTTTAAAAAAAAATTCTGTTTTAGATTTGTGTTGTACAGGCTTACATCACATTTATGTGTTTCATCTTCCTTTTCCCCTCTTTCTATCCATTGAAGCCATGCCTTTGGTATCGAATTTATCAATGCGTTATATTAAAAAAAACTATGCCTGCTTTGAGAGGTAGACTAAAAACAATCTTGGTAAAAGTCGACTTACTTAGGATAAAAGAGGCGACGTATCGAGCCACAGGCTCTTCTCCAGGCAAATGAAATGAGTGAGTGACAGACAGAAAGATACAGACAGAGAGGGAGAGAGAGTAAAGTTCAGAAAAGGAAAGTGATGAGAAGTCACAGGAAAAGACACAAAAAAACAAAGCAGAGTGAGCAGAACTGTCAGTGTGAATGTATGACGGAAAGAAAGGGCTCTGAAAGGGAAGGATGAGGGAAAGTGGGCAGGAGGTGAGAGGGCAGGAGTGAGGGAAGGGGGTGGAAGAGACTGTTAGTGTTAGGGACATATGAACAAGAAAGTAAAATAATAAGTGGAAAAAAAAAATATACATACACACACACATATATAATTGAAAAAAAAAATAAAACAACAGCAAAATAACAACAACAACAACAACAACAACAACAACACACACACACACACACACACACACACACACACACACACAGGAAACAAAACAACCCCCCCCACACACCACACACACACACACACACACACAGAGGAATATATAAATAAATACAATAAAATGAAATAATAAAGTATATAAAGAAAAAAACGGGATGAGGGGTGGCGGATAAATAGAGGAAAAGAGAAAGAGGGCAAGGATCAGAAAGGGGTTAGAGAATACCTGGAAGACCGCTGCCATCACTCTTTGGTGTTGAGTCCAGCTGGGGCGAGGGTACCAAGGCGGGCAATCACGGTGGACTCCATGAAGCGCCGGTACAGGCCAGTGGACTGGTTCTGCCAGACAGCAGCGATCCTCGCATGGGCAAAACTGTGAAGGGGGCTGTTGAAATGGGTGCCCACTGGGTCACTGTAGCCAAGGTGCATGGAGCGCAGGTGTTGAGTGAAGCGCTCGTTCAGGCTGCGGTAGGTTTCACCAGTGTACTTTTTGGCACAAAGGGTGCAAGTGAGGACATACACCAGGTTCTCTGACTGGCAGTCGAAGTGCGCCCTGTCACGCGTCGACATATCCAGAATGTGAGGCTCCCCTTAGCTGACATATTTCAGTAAGCCGCCAGATAGGCTGGCAACGCATTAGGCCCGAATCCCACGTGCGAACCAACTCGCGTCAGTGAGATGTGTTTTGGTTTTTGATTTGTTGCTTTTGATTTGTTCCTGTATCTTTCTGGCACTCCACTGTCAACTGCTGTGAGAGTCATTTCGACCAGGGGTTTTGGGGGTTGATCTTCCCATGTCTTCTGCTGTGGTGAAGCAGCAGGTTGTCGTCATTTGTCGGCGGGCGTTGCAACGGCTGGAACACCAGTTCCAGGTTTTTCACATGACCTGTCTGAGGTGAGGGTGTGTGATGTTTCCTTGGTCGGCTTGTCGTTTGGACTTGCAGGAATGGTGGTGGAGGGAATGACAGAGGCTGTGAATGCATGTTATTTTATGTTATTAAGAGATGCCGTGAATATATGTGTTCCTATCATCATTGTGGTTGTATTCATGAAGCTATGAGGCTGATCCTTGGAACAACAAAAGACACGCCCACAGAAACCATGCGATACCTGCTTGACCTTCCTTCAGTGCAGGCCAGAAACAAGTTAGAACAGGTCAAGACCTACTTCAAAGCATTAGAAAACCCTCAAAACCCACTGCATGACGCAGTCAAAGAACCAAAAGGCAGCCGCCTAGGACGAGGAAGATCATGGATGGGGCAAGCAGAAGACACAATCCAGCGAGAATGCCAACTACAAGACCTGAAAGAAACTGGAGAAATTGGAGAAAACCCCCGAAAACCTCAACCATCAATTCAACACAGCCATTTCATCCACTCTTGGAAGACATTGTCGGGAATGGCCAGAGGGCAAAACTGATGCGGAAGTGAAACTACTCATAGAAGAAAACAGTAAAGAAGAGGACATCATCATATACACAGATGGCTCAGTCACCAAAGACCAATCCGGTTGGGGATTCACTGCGAAACAAAATGGAAAAAGTTAGGGAAGAGAATGCTGCCTACAAAGTCACAACCTCCAGCCTAACGATGGAAGTTGAAGCTGTGACACATGCCCTCCAGTGGCTATCGTCCATCCATACGCCCGGAAACCAACATGCCATGATTCTAACCGACTCAATGAACCTCATACAGAAAATTGAAAACGGAATGGGAAGCCCAGAGTGGCATAAGGCAATGCGCAACTTTCAGATTAAAAAACTCACATGGTCATACTGCCCGGGACACGCAGGTGTTAAGGGAAATGAGCGAGCTGACAGACTTGCTGGTAACGCAACACCAACGAGCGGCCTACATCTAGGAAAATCGGAAATCCTCAGAAAAGTCAAAGAAGTGGCCGTAAGTCTAACATAAAAGGTAGAGCACGATGCTTCGCAAATCAAACAAATATCGGCATCATTTCCAAACCAACATTGCGCAAATTTCTTCAAAACGGAACAGAGTCTCTGTGGGCTTTTCCAAATACAATAGACTGAGCAACACACTAGACGCCACGTTCTTGGCATCAGAGATCTTTTCCCATCCCTCTTGCGGCCAATCAGTGGCAGCCTCTGTGCGTGTGTGTATGTGTGTGTTTGTGTGCATGTGTGGGTCTGTATTTTTGAGTGCTTTTGTGCATGCGCGAGAGTGTAAGTGTACACAAGTGTCAGTAGAGTTCTGTGCACGTGCGTGTGTGTGTGTGTGTGTGTGTGTGTGTGTGTGTGTGTGTGTGTGTGTGTGTGAGGGGGAGGTGGGGGTGCGGGGGGAGGTGGGGTAGAGGATGAGGTATGTGAGCGTATGCATGCCTACACTGTGGGAGCAACAGGATATTGGAACGTATATATATATATATATATATATATATATATATATATATATATATATATATATATATATATATATATCTTTGTATATATGTGTGTGGAGATATGGGCATATGTGTGTGTGCTTGTACAAGTAAGTGTTCATCTGTGTGTGTGTGTGTGTGTGTGTGTGTGTGTGTGTGTGTGTGTGTGTGTGTGCCGTGGAAGCTGTGATATGTAGACTAGAAATGAGTGTGTGGAGGAGGGGGGTAGAGGAGGTGCAGGGTAATGTGTGTGGTGTGTGTGTGTGTGTTGGAGCTCATGTACGTTTATGTGTATTTGACTGCTTTCATATCTCTGAAACTGCATGTTCGGTGCATATCTGTTATGCATGTGTGGGTGTATATGTGAATGAGTGTCTTCATGTTTTACATCTATTTGCTTATTTATCATCTTTTTTTTTGTTTTTAATATATAGTTATTATTTATTTATTTCTTTGTGTAAGCTTATCTATCATTTATTCACCTTTTTTTTTCCTCAAGGCCTGACTAAGCGCGTTGGGTTACGCTGCTGGTCAGGCATCTGCTTGGCAGATGTGGTGTAGCGTATATGGATTTGTCCGAACGCAGTGATGCCTCCTTGAGCTACTGAAACTGAAACTGAAACTCATGAAGAAATATTCATAATGTTTATTATTTTGGGATAAATTAAATTAAATCGAGTCAAAGTTAAATACATTATTGTAACGGCAGGTTGGATGGGCGGGATGATAGGTTGGGTGTGACTAGCATCTTGAGTCAGAACTGACACTTTGCCATTCTTAGGTTTTTTTTTCTTCCATTGTGCCGTTTGGACGGTTCCACTCCTCTGCTGGTTGTGGCTGTGGGCTGGAGGGAGGTCTGCATGGTGCGGGACTGGCAGTGTTCTGCGGCAGCGGCGCAACCGCGTCGACGTTAACAGCGACGACGACAACAGCGTCGGCTGGAAGAACTTGGTCGCTGTGTTAAGTGCTGTCCCCCAACTTACTATCTCCATTATCCCATCCATTCCTGACCGCTGGTGTATTCTGGACTGTGGCGGCAGAGGCTGAGCACAGTAGACTATATTTTTTGTGTTTGTAATCGCGTGAGAGGGGTAGTTGTCAGTATTGTTTTGTTATTGAATTTCGTGTTCGAAAATACCAAATATTATTTATTTTATTATTTTAAAATAAATGTAAGTGGGATCTGGTTGTTCCGACTTATACAGAATTGAGTTTATTTTATCCAGAACCTCAGTTGGAAGGCCAATCAACTGCATAACGTAAATGAATTGACTGACAAGAAATTGTTTTATCATGACTACTTTCCCTTGAATACTTAAGTCACGTTTACTCCACTCTTTGAGTTTGTTCACTCGATCAATCCTTTGGCCAATCGGTTACTTTCGAAATGGATTCCTAATATCTTTATTCGATCTGCTGTTGAGAATGGAAGATTTACCTCTTTTCTGTCTACCTAGTCTTAGTGCCTTTGTTTTATGTTCATTCAATTTCAGTCCAGAGAATCTTTCAAAAGAAGTAAAAATGTTAAATGATCATATTCATGTCCTCTATATCTCTAAGAAACAATGTTGTGTTATCTGCCATTTGTTTTACTTTTGAATGCAGATCCTCATTTCTCTCGGATCGGAGAGTTACAATTCCCATTATGGGACTGTTTCTTATTTTAATAGCTAATAATTCAACAGCTAACACTAATGCCAAAGGTGAAAATGGGCATCCTTGTCTAATACCACACAGCACGTCGAAAGGTTCAGATATCCAACCACCATGATTAACATAAATTGTACAACCTTTAGATAAGACAGTAACCCATTTTTGAAAGACTGGTCCAAAACCAAAGACAGAAAAAGCATGTAACAAGAAAATTTTTGATATGGAGTCGAATGCTTTGGAGCAATCTACTGCTAACAACTATCCCGCTTTCTTTGTTTTATTCAAATAATTAATAACGTCATCAGTCGATCTGATAATTGTAGATATGTTTCTGCCCTTAATGTAGCCTGCTTGATCTTCATTAACTGAAGAGTGAACAACAAACGACAGCCTTTCTGCTAGTGTTTTTGCAAGTAGTTTGTAATCTGTATTGAGTAGGGTTATAGGTCTCCAATTATTTAGCTTATCTCTTTCTAGGTCTTTTCCTTTGTGTATCAGTTATAATTCCTTGCTTTTGAGAGTAAGATAGTTCACCTTTATGAAAAGATTCTACAAAGGAATTTGTCAGGATTCTGCCTATGTTACACCAAAATGTTTTGAAGAATTCTACTGTAATTCCATCACAGCCTGGGGCAGACCCGTTCTTCATTTTCGCAAGTGCATTGCTCGTTTCCTCTAGAGCGACAGCTCCCTCACACACAGCAGCATCCGTACCATTCAAACGAGGGAAATTTTCATCAGCCATAAATAAATCGGTTGCTTCCCTTACATCATCTACTGCTGTTGTCTGACTATATAAGTTTTTAAAGTAAGACACCTGTTCAAGTAGTATTTCTCTTTGATCTGTTATAACTCCACAAGTTTCTTTACTAAGTCCTGTTATAATTTTCTTTTTGCCTCGAGCTTTTTCTAAATTACAAACATATTTTGTATATCGTTCACCCTCCTCAATCCACTTAATTCTTGATCTAACTTGTGCCCCTCTCGCTTTTTCTAATAGCAAAAATTCTAGATTTTGTTTTAATTTTAGAAATTGAATCTGTTTTTGTTAGAGGCATCATTTACTAAGTCTTTCTCAACGTCTGAAATTTGTAGCTCTAATCTTTTCACGCTAAACTTTTCTTTGAGCATACTGAAGCATGCTATTTCATCAGATGATTCATTTGGAGCATACACATTGGCTAACAAATTCATAATTGTCATACGACACTGAAACAACTAGTACCCTGTCTACTGCTGTTTTCAAACTAACTTTACCTGGGAAATGCTTTGCTACTAAAATAAGTTCTCCCCTACTTCTATTTTTGCCTTCGTTAAAGAAAATAGTTCAACCCCACTGTTTCTCCCCAAATGGTATGTCTTTGGCTGTTACACGTGCTTCTTGTAAACAAATAATGTCAAACTTCTGCTCTCTTAAATAACGAAAGATTGAAATGCGTTTAAACTTATTTTTCAACCCTCTTGCATTTAAAGATGAGATCAATAACTTGTCCATTGTGGGGGTCAATCAAAATGTATTTTATATCCTATTGATGAGCACACACACTATTCAGTCTTAGTCCGGGGAAGAAAACCAAAGCCGTCTTTGACACAAGAGGACAGCAGCAACACATTACCGCTAGTTCTCGGCAGTCACAGGCTCCGAGGCATGAACGGGGGGGACTGAGCTACCTGATCGTCGGTCATTCCGTCGGCGATGCTTGTCGGTCCTGTCCCTAGGGCTGCGGAGATCCTGGGACCGCTGGCGCTTGGGAGTCTCGGACCTGCTGCGGTGCTGGTCGAAAGAGAAGAGGGTGGACTGACGACAGCACGGTCGACTTCTGTCACCCCGGTCACCAGCTTTGCTGCCGGAACTTCCAACACCTTTTGTGGAAGAGTTGGATGCTGGAGATGTGGCCGTGGGAACAGGAGCTATCGCTGCATTCTGGATGTACGAGTGCACCCCTCCGCCATCTCCCTGCTGCTGCTGGGCATGCCTCTTGTCTGCTGGGTTCCCTGCAAACTGACAGGCTGTGTCACCTCTCTTATGTCCAGGTTGTTTACACTGTCGGCACACAACTTCTTTTTTGCACTGTGAGACATGATGGTTAGACTCCAGGCATCGCGAGCAGATGACTGTTTTTTCAACTTCTTTCTGCTCTTTGTGGTAGATTTTGGCATTAAATATATTCACTTTCAAGATCTTTTCAAGGGGAGTGGGGGGAACGGAGATGAAAACAAAACGCCGCCCAGTTAAGAAACGGGTTAACTTGTTGTCCTGGTCCCTAGCCCTTTCGTATTTGACATCGGATCTGAGTTCACATCCTGTTTTAGTGAGAGAATGTTCTATTTCTGAATCAGTCACGGATATCGGAATATTGTCAATCCACATCTTTGTGGACAGTTTTTCTTCTTCTGAGCCATCCCTGCATTAGAGGCCTGTTTCACAGTATCTCTCACACGCATACCTTTAAGAAGGATGTCTGCACGAGCCGCCTGTGTTGCAGGGCAGACACGCCACAAGCCTCGTGTCTCCTGTGCCCCGAGAATGGTGCCTTGACCAGTAGCACGCTCCGCCGCCAGGCAGATTTCCAATACCGTTGGACGAGAGTTGACCGAGTTAGGGATGTCTTTCTGTCTTGCAAATACTGGTTTGATTGTCGAGATCAAAGCCATTTCTGTTATACTGAAATCGAATGACATCAGAGGGGGGTAGAGGGTGGGGAAATAAATGAACAATGACTGCGATCGACTTCTCTGGAAGAAACAACGGCGCAGAGCGATCTAAACCCTTCTAAACGTAGATTGTGTATCCAGCGGAAAGGAGTTAATTGTTACATAATGAAAAGTGTTTCGATCTTCATCCAATGGTGTCACTACTTTGAACACAAACACATTAGCGAGCCTATGTGCGCACGTACACACACGCATGCACACACGCACACACATACATCACGCACATGTTGGCCTACACATATGTGCACACACACACGTGCGCACTTGTACATACACATATGCGCCACACACACGCACACACACACACACATAGACACACAGACACATACGCAAACACACACACACACACAATGCACGTGGGTCATGTGCATATAAACTATGCATCATAAAAATTTATTAATCTACATGCTGTTATTGAAATGCACACCTGCTCCCAAAATGTCTTTGTGATATTGACGATTAAATGAGAGTTGGAGGGAGGGATGATAGGGAAGAACACGAAATGTTTTGTCGAGTGTAAATCATTCCACAGAATGATATCATTTGATGTCATGCAGGCTACATGAGCGAAGAATTATGGAACAATAGAATTACGGACAGCTGTTGTTTTATGGTAGGAGATACGCAAACACACACACACAAACATGCACGCACACACACATACACACACTTACAAACATATATATACACACACGCACAACTGATGACAAGCCACAGCTGTTCATCAGTTGGCATGCTGACAACTAACAGATACAGAGAAACAAACCCAGGCAGTTTCCCAGTAAAAAGAACAAGACAAGAAGAAGAGGATGGCGTTTTCAAATAGAAAACAGTGTTGTCAAGCATGGTCAACACTGCATGACCACCCAGCGCCCACAATGACCCGATGACGTGAATGTCAAAGAAAATCTTTGTGGCAGAGTATATCTATATGATTATGTGAATGTGAAAGAAATCCTAATGGATATTCCACTGTTATTTTCCTTCTCCAGAACCTCTTTTTTTCCAAATGGAATACACGTATGAGCTGTTCAGCTTTGTTTGTTTTTCATGATTGCAGAGTAACGTGAACAGGTGCTACTGTACATGGCACTGTATTCACTAGAAAGTATGAAGGGCACTGCCAAGCCAGTAACACACAAGAAAACCTCTCACCATCAACAACACACACACACACACCGACACGCATGCACACAAGCACTAACCCCTTCCCCCCCGCCCCCTCCCCACCCCCATACCCCCGACTCCTCCACCCCACCTCAACCTTCCACCCTCTCAAAGAAATGCATGTATTTGTGCAAGCAACATTCCATCTGCTGTTTTACATGCATGTGAACAGATCAGTCCCCGTTGCAGGCATTACGTGTCTGTACGTCTGTTGGTCATGGCGACACTTACTGTTACAACCTCTTGGCCCAAAAATGCCCGGGGTTTCTCCAATGCGGTTTGAAGAATATGCTTTTTTTTTTTTTTTTTTTTTTTTTTTTTTTTTAGCTGCTCCATCATCTGCACCATTTCAGTGCCATTACTCCCACGCCACTCATTTAGAATCACCCATACACGGCCACACCCGGGTTCGTCCGTCACAGTTTCAGCGTCGGCAGTCCGCAGGGAACCATCAATGTTAGGTCACCAGGAGGCCACACACCAGAGGAGACCCTGCACTGCTGCTGAGTCACCGGCGGTGTTCCGTGGTGCCTGTTCTGATTCAACGTACTCAGGACACCACCTACTAAGCCCCATACTAACGAGAATAATGGCTTAGTCGCGAAGCCAGACTGAGTGAGCGTCCCTCCCAGTGTGGAGACCGCCACAACGTCCCTCAAACAACAGCCCCCCATGAATCTGCCGTCACTGAATACACTGACAGGATTCACCCCAAACACAGAAGTGGAGGGGTATCGAAACTGAGGTCACCATGAGATCAAGAATATGCAGTTGTCTTGGTATACAGACATTCAGAGAGATACAGTGGCATGTCATTGTTGGACAGACGTGTAAACCAGAGATAAAACTTGTGTTTTATCATCTCTTCCGTTGGACAAGCAGCCAGTGCAATTTTCTTAGGAGGACAGTGGCTTGCTCAAACTAAGTGGCTCTGGACGGTCGACCCCTTGACATCAACTTCCTGAAGGGCCGAAAGACGTACAGGTTCAAACCGTAATTGATGCAAATGGCGGATACACTCGTTTGGTGATCTGCCCTGTAACCAACTGCCAAGAAACCTTCGTTGGTGACTTTCCCTTCTAAACGTCTACCTGTGTGCCACTATGTGGCAGTGAATCTGAATGTTATTGTGATTTAGCTAATGACCAAAATCTGGAATCTGTTTAAACCAACTGATTCAAACGAAAGCGGAAAATCGCATTTCCTTTGTGGATAGGTATATTAGATAATTTTGGAGTTGATAGTTATTGCTTCTGATTTTGTTTTAAAGGTCTGAACCATTTCAACCCATTGTACCCTAGCAGGGGACACTCCTTTCAAATAAGTTGCAATGGAATAATGATACTTCTTATATACTACTACTTCTAATGATAAAACTTAATGTATAGGCTTATATAGCGCGGCTCCCCGCTTTCAAGAGCAGTATAACTGCGCTTTACAGTAAAGACCAAATATGCAGCATTTTAAATATTTCATGATAATAAGAAGAAGAAAAATAAGAAAAAAAGTATTCACCACCCACATATTCACAGCACAAAAAATGGTACATCACACACACAGGCACGCGCGAGCACTAGAAATGAATCTACTTAAAATCTAAAAAATTGTCACACAGAATCAAAAAACAACAAAAGTGTAATTGTGATGAACTACACATTTTATACAATACATAGAATTCATATACACGAGTAAAATAAAGCATAACAGACACTTCGCCTAAAAGTAGTCAATTTGAAAATATACTATGAATATATGAAGTAACAATTCAATCACACTACCCCACTCAGGAGAAACAAAGTGCTTACAGATATGTTTTGATAGGTGAGGTTTTAGTGATGAGCAAAAGGCAGAGACGGGGTCGGATGATGTGGAAGGTTGTTCAGCAAAGCAGAAGTGCACTCACAATAGGTTTTTGTTTTGACACGATAAATTTTCAGAGGGTGACAGTCTGAGTGATAGCCGCGAGTTACTGAGGGAGTGTGAGCACTGATAAAGTCAGAAAGACAGGTAGGTCCAGTGAAGTGGAAAGCAGAGACACGGAATTTTGTATTCAATTCTTGCCTAAACAGGGAGCCAGCACAGAGTGCTGAGATAGAGAGGAATGAGAGTTGAGTATGTGGGACTCTGAGGATCAGTCAGGCAGCATTGTTTTAAAGTGTTTTAATTCGCTGTAGAAGAAAGCAAAAAGGCGGAAAGAAGATGGGTTTTGAAGTTTGAATACCTGAGCGTGCATTCTGAGGTTTTAGACAAGAATGGCTCTAAGGTTCCTTGTTGATTAAGAAAACTGAACAGTGGCCAACCACAAGAGAGTTAGGGAATTGGAAAGGTTATGTTTTAAAAATATTTTTTGATGTAAATCTGTCCGATTCATTGTTTCATTGCTTCAGAATGTACCACAAGATTCAGTTTGCCAAAAAAAAAAAAAAAAAAAAACCCAAAAAAGTGTGTGCATTTGGTCATGTTCTTGTATTGAATGAACCGTTACACATGGCTTCAGCCCATGGAAACCGAATCTCTCTGCTCTGTAAGTTAGTAATCATAAGATCATAAGCAAGAGAAGTAGTGCTAGAGGTAAAGAGCCGTCCACGGGCCGAAAATAAACATCACCTCTGCCGGGTCATTCCAGTTGGTCAGTTCGCGACGTTGAGCATTCACCTTGGTGGCTGGTTTGACTATTTCTTTCTGGTCAGCAAACATGGGTTCACATGCGAGTGCACACACATTCTCTCTCTCTCTTGTCACAACTCATGACAATCTTGTGTGGAGTGTTTTGTGCATTACCTTCCCCATTTACCCTCTCCCATTCGAGCATTCGTTCAGTGTGTGTTAGCTCCCGGTTGTGCGTTTTTTACGTGCAATCGGGGAGTCTCGTTTGTGTATTGTGTCACTGCTGAGCAGAGTTTAAAGTCTCTCTGTTCTGTCAGTGACACTTCTCTAGGCCTTTCACCCGCGGCCTTTTTAGAGGAAGGTTGTGTCAGTTTGGGTTTGGAGCTTTTTGCCCACTTGGCACCCACAAGTGTGTATCTATGTTCTGTGTGCTCCAGCTCAGAGGGAGTGCCCTGCTGGACGTGTCTCGTCTTTGTTGTTTTTAATTTTTATTTCCAGCGTCAGGGTAGTGGTACCCAGTTGGCAGTTTGCAGCGTCCCACTTCCTGTGCCATTTGTCCTTCCACCTGTGTCGGCCAGGTAGCATTGGTGCTGCAGTTGTCTGTTGTCTGCAGTTTTCCCCGTTGCCCTCTTCTTGCCACTTTCATCATGTACCCGCTTTCATCATCATCGTTTTCTTCAGTCTTCGTTGTCCACGTCATCGTTTGTTTTTTTGGTTTTTTATCATCTGGTGTTGTGCAGAGTGTTTCAGGTTTTCTTTGTTTATCAACTGTCCTGAGTGCACAACATTCTTCAGACTTTTTTTCGCTGGACGGACGTGTCTTCAAGCTCTGTGGTTTTTTTGTGGGTTATTTATCCATTCTGTTGTCGTTTAAGTGTATCAGTTGTTGTGGCTGGGATTGTGGTTAGTTTTATTTGGCAAGTTCTGTGTGTGACTGAATAAATGTATAAAAACCCTGAATTATTTTAGTCTGTGTTTGTGTTGTCTGGGTGTTGCTGGGCTGGGTGGGGTTTTCTAGTCCGCTCTCTTATAGCGCGTGACATCTCTCTCTCTCTCTCTCACATACACAGACATGCAAACACAGACAGACACACACACACACACACACACACACGCGCGCGTGCACAGGTCAACAACATGGAAACAGTTGGACAGACTCTACGGCTCTTATTGCCAATAACTGGTTCTTGCTTATTATGTTCAAATCAAATCAGCTGAAATGTCGTCACCAAATAAAGGCAGAAAAGATAGATATTATTATGCAGTCAGCAAAGGCCGAAAGATCGGAATCTTCAGAACGTGGAACGATGCTTCACGCTCAGTAACGGGATTCCCCCAAGCTGCACACAATGCCTACAACAGCCTGCACTGAGCTCCCTGTGTACCAACTGTGCATATTTGCAAAAACACAGCGGAAATTTACATGCAAGACATGCAGTGAATGTTTCTTGGATGAAAATATTGAAGAATTGCTTCAGACAAATAGAACAGATCTGATCAAGCATGACATACTTAAAGATGACGCAAAAATTATGGGCGTCACACTTATGGAACAAGTTCTGATGAGCCAAGATCAGACGGTGACGTCCACTCTGCGAAATCTAGAGTCCTCAATCTGCAACCTGTCATCTTTTATTGCTGACTCATTGCAGACAGAAAAAACACAGGAGCTGATTGAAAAACTGACCGCAGCCCTGGATACATCAAACAACAGACAGGAGAGACGTGGTACTGACACACACAGCCCCCCCAGAACAGCACGAACCACCCGGGAAGCAGAAGTACAAGCAAATGCAAAGCTTAAAAAAAGAACGGACAACTGATAAGTAGCGTGAAAGTTGAACTTGTTCGTGGTGCAAAGATTTTCAATTGTTGCGGAACCAGAAACAAGAAGGCGAAGTCAAGTCAGTTTCTGCTGTCACAGACAGATTTCTGCTGTCACAGCGACATAAACCTCCCGCAGATTTTTAACAACTGAACCGAAGAAAAAAATATCGCTCCCGTGTGTGTGACCCATTCATTCAAAATCTATATACATTCTAGCATTTCCTATTGTTGCTACATAGTATGAGTGAGTGAGTGTGTGTGTGTGTGTACGCGCGCGCGCGTGCCTTCTAATTCGAAAAACAGATTTCAGACTTGAGAAAATGGCCATTGCTGTTCCAATGAATTTGATCTTTTTCTGGCTTTTCTATTACATGACTTTTTAATACATATTGTGGGGAGGAGAGTGTTGGAGTTGAGCATGGAAATTGTGGGGAGAAGAGTGGTGGAGCTGTGAATGGAATTTGATTAAAGATAATCATCAACAAGACTGATTCATGTGTGTTTCATCACAGTTGCATTGATGATTAACTGCAATTAAAGAATGATTTCATCTTATGGTGTAGCATGCATGCATGTGTGCATACAGTACTCATTCATTCATCATTACAAGTGACATGCATTCTCAAGACTCTCAGACTTTCAGACACACCAGTCTGGTACAATCAGCTGGCCTGTTTACCCAAAATGGATATGTCTGTATTTTCACCAGGTAGAATATGTATTTCTTTTATGGAAACCTGCAAGTTCATTGCATCTAACAACTGGCCGAAGGATTAACACATACATACCAGTTTTCTCTATGATGCCATTTTTTTAGAAACTGGTAGTGCTGTAAATTTTTTGTGTAAATATCTGCATTTATTTACATTTGCATGCCCCACCTCCCATCTTTTATTTCCTGGTTTTTTTTAATCACACACACACACACACACACACACACACACACACACACACACACACACACACATATATATATATATATATATATATATCATTTGCTTATTGTTTGTTGTCAAATCTGTACAATCAAATTTGGACTGTTTACAAAATGCAGTGTAAACAGGTCTGAGTCAAACACAAACAGACTTGAAGAAAATCACTTTGATTAGATATTTTCTTTTATTTTTTGGTATCAATCATTCATACCTAAATGCTAAACAATGAACAATTGTGTAAACAATTTGAGTCATTTATGATGTGAGCACCATTTAGTTTTGGATGTTGTGCATGTGTGCGTGTACGTGTGTGTGTGTGTGTGTGTGTGTGTGTGTGTGTGATATACATCTGTATTGAAGTGCAATGTCTACATTCACAAAGTTGTTTTTTTCCATGATCAGAAAGAAAAACACAACAAAACTGCAGTGGATCTTAACTGGTTTGAACCACACTGCAGCCCTCCCCACCACCCACCTTTCTCCCTCAAAGAGAAGAAGAAAAATCACAGCTACAGTTTCTGAAGTCTTATTAAAATGCACCATATGATCAATATCATTAGCAAGCAGTGGGTATAAGCTTTGGCTGTTGAAATCAAATTATCCCTTGTATACAAGTGCTGCACATATTGCATATAAATCAACATTATATCAGATAAATATAAACAGTATATAAACAGTTGCAATATTTGTTCACATCAGTATGAAAAAAAAATACCAGGAGCATTCAAACTCCACAATTCCCAAGAAGAAAGCTTAAAAAAATCTTCACACACAGATGATAATCTGACTATCTTACACAATTTGTCAATACCAATGATCCACCTGAATCAATCCGCTCTCAACTAACACACACACACACTCTCTCTCTCTCTCTCTCTCTCTCTCCAAATTGACACCCACTACTGTAACCCCCCTTCAGTCTAAATATTTTGACAAAACAGTCTTCAAGGCCCTAATAAGTCATCTTTCACTGTGTCATCAGTGTCAGATTGGTGTAAAGGGGGAAGCAAAGCTGTCAGATCATTACATATTTTCACTTCCAAATTTGTTAATTTTTGTAAAATTACTCAATTTACTGTCAGCAGCATTGGTTTCCACTGCTGATGCAGAAGTAGCAGTGATGTCTTCTTGGACTTGCACATCTGACAGCTGTGACAAAAAAAGGAAAAGAATATATAATTATAGCTTGAATGTTATGACATTTGTTTTAGTTACACATTTTCAAACTCCATACAACCCCCAAAGTGTGTCAGATCTATTCAATGCATTATGCATGTGCAGAATCTCAAGCCAGTGAGTTGTTTCAAATTGCAACAATAGCTATGCTTTATCTCTCTCTCTCTCTCTCTCTCTCTCTCTCTGTGTGTGTGTGTGTGTGTGTGTGTGTGTGTAAACATTCACATTGCCTGTGGAAGTAGCAAGGATCTCACTGTCTCAGTATCATTGTTACAACACTTTCTGAAAATGTGCCAACGCGCGCGCGCGCGCGCGCGCGCGTGTGTGTGTGTGTGTGTGTGTGTGTTCTGTGTTAGTCTGTATTTCTTTCTTTCGACCCCTTTACTTCCTTTTCATCCTGACAAAACGCGGACCGTGGTGTGTTGAATCAGTCTTACCTAATGTTCCTCTGGCGGTTTCACTTTCCGTTTCAGTCTCAAGGAGGCGTCAAATCGTGCAGACTATTACGCTAAGTCCTGTTTTCTGTTGAATAAGACAGCAAATGCCTGACTTACTCATTAACCCAATGTGCTAATCGGGCCTTGAGGAGCATACTTTGGGTACATATAAAGCAATAATCTGAACGTTAAAAAGTAAATACATTCAAATATGTTTAAAATGAAAAATACATAGAATACGGAGGGCGAATGACTGAAATGTTATCTCGTTCGTCTTTTATCAGATGGATCCCCGTCTCCTCGACGAAGACGGCAGTACGTCGCAGGTCCTCCAGTCCTCTGTAGAGTTTCCGGGCCGCTGGGAATGGGTCGGGCCAGGTTTTCTCTCGGAGCGCTTGGTGGAGCGGGCAGGACTGCAGCAGATGTTCTGTTGTCTGGCTGCCTGTTCTGCAGGGGCACTGCTCTGTGGCGCCGATACGGAGTTTCGTGTATATGTGGTGTTTCAGGCGGTTGTGGCCTGTCCTGAGCCTGAAAATAGCTACCTGCTCTCGACGAGTCAGCAGGTAGTACGGGTCTGCTCTGTTGTGGCATGGATGCTGCTGTTTCCACTTGTTCTGCAGCTTGGCCTTAATGATGGTCCTGGATTCAGAGTAGCTGGGAGACCTGTCCATCTGCTCTTTCTTAGTGCCTTCCTTTGCCAGGGAGTCAGCAGTCTTGTTGCCAAGCACGTTGCAGTGGGAGGGAATCCACTGCAGGGTGACTGTGTGACTTGTGAAGAGGGAGGCGAGAGAGGAGGACAGATCGTTGAGTTCTGGATCTCTGTTGGACCAAAGGGCCTGCAAAATGGACAGGGCGTCGGTCAGGAAGACACCGTTGTGGCTGGCATAGGGGCTGACCTCGATGTGGGCTGCTGCTGTTTTCAAGGCTTCTGTTTCGGCTCTGTAATTGGTGGAGTATAGACCGGTAGCGAGATACTGAACAAGACTTCTGCCCCTCCGTTCCGAATGGCATCTGTCGCAGAGCCGTCAGTGTAGACATGAGTCCAGAACTCTTTGGGGAACTGGATGTGGAGGTGTTCAAGGGTAAGGGGCTTTCTTTCAGGGCCGCTTTGGGGATCTTTGGGGCCAACACCAGATCGTCTGCATGGACTTTGCGTGGCATATCTTTGACAATGTCGTTGAAAAAGACGAGGAATAGTGTAGGGCTGAGGACACCTCCTTGGGGAACTCCTTCTCTCAGTGTCTTCTTCCGACTGTATGCTCCATTGACATGGACTCGGGCCTTCCTATTGTTCAGGTACTGCGAGATCCACTGGTACATACAGCCAGTCACACCACTCTTCTGGAGCTTCCTCCAGAGGCCATCCAGATTTTCTCGTATGCCTCTTCCATGTCTATCCACACCGTCAGTGCATGCTGTTTGTCCTGGAAGCCATTCTCGATCTTCTGGTCTATGTAGGTCACTTGGTCATCAGTGGAATGATGTTGGCGGAAGCCTGCCTGCTCTGGAGTGACTGATGCTGTCGTTCTTCTCCAGGTGTCAAACTAGGCGCGAGTTGATCGTACGCTCTAGGAGCTTGCCCAGGCAGCCTGTGAGGATAATGAGGCGATAACTATCAGCGCTGGCTTGTCTCTGCCCTTCTTGTGGATGGGCACCATGTCAGCTTCTCGCCAGCTCTGTGGAATATGCCCCGTCTACCAACTGTTGTTGAAAAGAGCAAGGAGTTTGGTCTTTGTTTTGGTGCAAAGGTGTTTTAGCAGCTGAAACGAAAAAAAACAAAAACAAAAAAAATAAAACAAAACAAAAAAAACAACAACAAACCAACAACAACAACAAAAAACAAAACAAAAAACTTATAGCAAATGCACCAGTTTGTAATTTCACAAACTTCTGCCTGCGACGCTCCACTGACACACATACACACCAAGGCCCCATTTCAAGTTTCAAAGTTTTAATTACCCTTTCACTCCTATTAGAGTATGGAGGATTACTGCAAAATAATCTTTTCGTGCCCAGAACAAACATTTCCAAATACACAAGAATGTCACATAAAAGTTGAGAAAACTCAAATGTCTTTTAACTCCAAAAGTTTAACTAGGCAACATTTGCAAATCTAATATATTCACACACACACACACACACACATACACACACACACACACACACACACACATTATGACAACCAGACAGAACTGAAAATCCTCGGTAATTATTCGAAAACAGACATTCATCACAGAGAAGACAAGACCGCCGGCTAAGCCATGCTTGAATCAGTCTACGTGTGTATGCATTCATTATGTGAGTCAAAGGTAACACACGTCTGCGGCTTCAAGTAGACCTTGTCATTTTTGATCATTTCTTTTGAGCCGAGAAGTAAGTAAGTGATTTGATTTTGAGAAAATACGGTCAAATCTTAGTGTGAAGTGTGTGTGTGTGGAGAAGGAGGAGGAATTTTGTTTAATGTTCCGTCACATATACTTGTTATTGTAGATATTTTGTTAGAGTATTGATTTTTGCATTTGAGTGTTATCATTTGGGAGGGAAGGGGTGGGAGGTGAATGGTGAGTTGGAGGAAACCGGGTAGATGGATGGTTGAATATGAATAAAATATTTAAGTATAATTACAGAAAATTACTTTATAGACTTCGTTAAAGAAAAGAAGTCGTTAATCTAACCAGCCAAACAACTGATGATGAATGCAAAAAATCAACGTTTCCACTCACTCGTAATGAAACACTTTTGTGCAGGCTAGGCTTCACCAAACCGCAGTCAAAAATTATATGCGTAAAAGTCACATTACTGAAGCATATGCACTTGAGGTTAGGGCAGTATTGAGTCCGTAATGAATTGGATAACAGTCTGAAAATTGGACTTAGGAATGGTCTGTGAATAGGACCAAAGTCTGAGAGAGTCCACTGACGAGACTTTAGAGTTGAATGAAACACTTATATTAGTCTGTCTCTTTCTAATATACTACTTATTTCCTTGTATGACAACGGGGAATATACTTTTATGCTACCTGTAAAATTCGTTGCTGCTCTTTTTGCTGCTCTGTCTGCTTGGCCGATATATAGAAATCAGTATTGGATGGTATTCGATGAAAATCAACATTTGCACCTTACATAAATCTTTAGTGTTAAAGAATACTTAATTTCAAACACTGAATAAATCTCTCTGGTTATTCTCAAAAAGTAGCAAACCTTTTCAAACTGACCGAGAATAAACACAAAAAAGAATGTTACTTGTCATTGTTGGTATTTGAACAAGATGATTTAAGGCAATTTAGATGGCCACCAATTCAGCTGTAAAACTTGAATGTCCCTTAATAGATCATACGATTTTTCTGTTTTTAGACTAGGCATCACAAAAGCAGACACAGCACTGCCATCATCCAGAAATGAGCCATTAAACTTTCAAATGGTTATCAAAATGTTCTCCTAATTCGGCTGCTATAATATGTGGATATTTTTCTTTTGTTGTGTCAGAAGCGCATATGTTGACGTTTGCTTTTGTAAACTCCCAGAGAGGAACAGGTGGCACCAGTACACGAGGAGCCATATCATATAAATCAATGTGTGAGGAATGCAGAATTTCTGACACATATGTCCGAATGGTTTGCATTTGAGTTATTTTGTGCGTGGTTTTTTGTGTTGTTGTTGTTTTTGAAAATAAATTTGATTCCTCAAAATCACACACAGCTGTACATCTCACTATGTAATTAGCACAACTTAATTTTCTGATTTCATCGAGTGGTAAACACTCGGAAGCTTATCGGCTTCCGAGGTCTTATTATGCACAGGTACTCCCAAGGCCAATTTTACAGCCTTACTGCCAATGATTCGTAGCTTCTTAAGAAAGGTAGCCAGAGCGGAAAAAATTTCTTGACTATAGGTCAATCTTGACCTTACCAGACAGGTCGCTAAATATGAGTCTTGGAGTCCTCTCCCCAAGAAGAGCGACTCGCTATTCGTAAGAAATGAAAACTTTTAACAAACTTAGTTACAATTTTATCAATGTGTTTCTTCCAGTTTATTTCTGAAGTAAATAGGACCCATGGAATTTCATTTCTGACTTGAAAAATACTTTACGTCCTCCTAGAAAGAATCGTGGTAGTTTGCTGGGGTTATAACCATTACAAAAGAAAATCAAGTCCGTTTTTTCACCGAAAATTGAAAACCGTTCGAGTGCATATCGTTATTCAATCTATCAAGTTTACCCCGAAAGAGTTTCTGTACTTATTTGACGAAATGTAGGCTTGTTCTTTTCCTTACTGATGTCTGGATCCATATAGCGATGTCGTCAGCATACTGTGCCAGCTTGGTAGATGATGAAAAACGTGTATGTAAATCATAAAGCCTGATGTGGCACATCAGTGGAGAAATAATGGATCCCCTGTGGGATTCCCATACTTTTTGGACTAGAAGTTGATAACGTTACTCCCACTCTCGCCACTATATGTATTTAACTTAAAAAGGATTTAACATAGTCACAAACATGGCCAGACAGACCAATTTGTTTCAGCTTATATGACTGTCTGTCATGCCACACTCGGTCATACGTTTTAGTAAGATCGTAGGACAGAATTTAACAAGAGATAGCAAAGTAATCCTTGTCCTGGAATGGATCGATCGTGGGATTCTCGAAATCTTGGATGGAATCAGTGAACATGGATATTTATTTCTTTTGGTCGGTTTGAAATTAAGAATGAAATATTAGCATGACCACATTTCCTGTTGTATGAAGATATTATCAGAACAATTTGAAAATGCAAAGAAAGACTCGACTTTGGGTGTGACTACTGTGGAAAACAAAGCATGGCTTTGCGTTCGAACAGGTGAAAAGACCAAACTACAAACACGTCCAACAGCTGTGAAAAAAAGTTGGACTCCAGTGGAATATTAATCTTCACCACAGCGATTTTACTCTTTTTTTCTTCTTTTTTTAAATTTTTTTTTATTTGCTTTTAGAAAAAAAATCTACCATGGCAGGGGGAGAAACTCGTCTGCACTGGGCAGACTACGTGGTGACAGTGGTGTGTCTGCTGGTGGCCCTTGGTATTGGGGTGTTCTTCGCTCTCTTCAGACAACAGAAAACCAAGGTCTGTCTATCAGTCTGTCTGACTGATGTTCTCTCTCTCTCTCTCTCTCTCTCTCTCTCTCTCCCTCCGACACACAGACACACACAGACACACACACACACACACACACACACACACACACACACACACACACACACACACACACACACACACACACACACACAGTGAGAGAGAGAGGTACGTGATCAAAAGCACTCACCAGAGAATGGAGGCAAAAAACGAAAGAGGGAGAGGTGTAGGTAAGACACTGTTCTCCAAACAAACATGTTTGAACAAGTATGTGTATTTACTGGGTAATTCTGCTCTGGTTCCAACTCCACAGGACCTACAGATCAGGCAGGTTCATTCTGCCTTCAACTCCACAGGAACCTGCCTATCTTTTCTGACCTTATCAATGCTTCTTAAACTTCACCAAGAACTCTCCGCTCTTCCTCTGACCGACTGTCACCTAGTCTGAAACGTTTATCTCTGTTTAAAGATTGTATTTGCTTTACACCTAACCTCGTACGTTTTCAACGACTAACTGTCGATTGTTGCTCTTGTTATCCTCTTTTGCTCGATTTCGGATTTTTATGTTCCCCCTCCATCCCTCTCTCTATATCTCCCCCCCCCTCTCTCTCTCTCTTTCCTTCTCTCTTTCCAAATACCGTGGGACCAGGAGGAATACCTTGTGGGAAGCCGTCGAATGGGCGTGGCCCCGGTGTGTCTGTCGCTGTTCGTCACCTTCCAGTCCGCCATCTCTCTGCTGGGCACGCCCTCGGACACCTACAACACGGGCACCATGGTCTTCTTCGTATTCTTGGGCATCTGCCTGTCCTACATCGTGAGCATCTTCACCGTCGTGCCTCTGGTGTACCCTCTGCGACTTACCAGTGTCTACCACTACCTGGAGCTGAGGTTCCGATCTGTCAGAGTGAAGAACCTCATTACTGTGATCGGGATGCTGCAGACAGTACGTCTTTGCACACACACACACACACACACGCGCGCGCGCACGCACACACACACACACACACACGTACGCACACACACACACACACACACTCTCTCTCTCTCTCTCTCTCTCTTTCACACACACACACACACACACACACACACACACACACACACACACACACACACACACTACACAAATATCAGTCATTGCACAAATATAGAAACAATAAACAATATACACACAGAATGTAGACTGGCGCACAATGCTTTGAAACAACAACTCCCGTGTTCTTTTGCAGGCACTGATTTAAGAGCACGCACGCAGGCATGACACGTACGTAAAGCATGTACACACACAGTCAGACAAGCATTTTGTATGTTTGTTTGCACATGCACACGCATGTACACACACAGACATATGCACACGCAAATATACACGCACACCAACACCCCCCCCCCCCCCCCCCCCCCCACACACACACACACACAAACCACAAACGCGTGCGCGCGCGTTGTGTTTTATGACGATGAATGAAATCATGGCAATCTATACAGATGTGAAACATGTATTACAGGATGTTTTTATTGTTTTGCAAATCGATCTGAATTTATGCTAAGTAAAGATAAAAAATGACAAATCAAATCATAAGCTAGACATACGAGATGAAATTCATCGATGATTTTTTTTAGCCATGTCTTTGAAGTGATATATTTGAAAATGCCGACTGAGATATATTTGATTTCTGAGGAATTGTGTCACTTAAACACGATATTCATGACTTTCATCATTGAAATAAATGCTAATATGCAGTTATACTGTTGATAGTTAACAGTTCTGTATTTCGTGTACGATTTAGTTCATATTCTTCTGTCTGCAGTCTGTGTACATGGGATTCGCTTTGTACTCCCCTGCCTTGGTTTTGCAAGCAGGTAAGTGATGTGAGGGGGAACTAAAGTTTTTTTCAACGAGATTAATGATTACCGATTTCTGCCTTTCAAATTAACAACACATACCAGGGATGTTAATTAAAGATTTCCCCTGATTTACTTTCGTTTACTATAGGAAGACGAAATTGCACATGCGTAACAGTACGTATCTCCATAGTTTATTTGATGACTTGCATCTCTGAACTCATAACAAATTCTCTTTTACAAGTGTTATGGTGGAGTAAGGTGTGATAATGGAGCCAGCTGAAAATAAAACGGTCATTAAGTTTCTGTATTGAGAGGCTGAACACCAATGGAGACGTTCCATGAGATGAAAAAGAGTTATGGGGAAGATGCTATATCGTATGTCGTAGTCAAGCACTGGTATCGTCATTTCCAATGTGATCGGACATTATTGGAAACGGCTCCCCTTCCCAGGTGACCACAATCCGCCATTGATGAAGACACCATCCGGCAAATGGAGGCCGCCATTTTGGAGGATCGCAACATGACCAACTTGCCCAAGATGTCAAGATCAGAGTGCTGTCTGTGTGAAAAAAAATCCATCACCATTTGCACATACGGAAGTTGTCTGCACGATGGATTCCCTGGAGTTCACACCTTTCCAAAAGCAGCTACGAGTCACGTGCCCCTGGCTCTTTTGGCCAAGTGCCAAGAAAACCAGGAGGACTTCTTCGACAGACTTCCCACTCAGGACAAAACATCACTTTGATCCAGAGACTAAAGCCCAGTCGAAACAATGGAAGCATTTTGACTTACCAACTCCGAAAAAACCACGTGTCCAACCCTCGGCACAGTCAAATACATATAAACGTACATGAGCTCCAACACACACACACACACACACACACACACACACACACACACACACACACACACATTACCTTGCACCTCCTCTACCCCCCTCCTCCACACACTCATTTCTAGTCTACGTATCGCAGCTTCCACGGCACACACACACACACAAACACACACTCACAGAGATGAACACTTACTTGTACAAGCACACACACATACGCCCATATCTCCCACCCCCAACCCCACACACATATATACAAAGATATATATGTATATATATATATATATATATATATATATATATATATATATATATATATATATATACGTTCCAATATCCTGTTGCTCCCACAGTGTAGGCATGCATATACTCACGTACCTCATCCTCTACCCCACCTCCCCCCGCACTCCCACCTCCTCTCTCTCACACACACACACACACACACACACACACACACGTACACAGATCTCTCCTGACACTTGTGTACACTTACACTCTCGCGCATTCACAAACGCACTCAAAAGCACAGACGGACAGACGGATAGCCAATAATGGTTATGACGCCAAAGCAGGTCATAATGTCACTGTATCCAAGTGTGAGGTTGTGCTTGATGTGTGCAGCTGTGGGGCTGTCTCTGTGGGTGTCGCTGGTTCTGGTCAGCAGTATCTGTACCATCTATACTGCTATCGTGAGTGATAGTATCTGTATCACAGAGAGAGCGACAACGAGAGAGAGAGAGAGAGAGAGAGAGAGAGAGAGAGAGAGGTCGACAGAGAGAGAGAGAGAGAGAGAGAGAGAGAGAGAGAGGAGTCATAAAAAGCAATATTTCAGACGTCTTGCACTCCTGCATTGAAAACTCAACAGATGTAGATGATATCAAAAGCTGGCCTTTTTCAATAAAGTCGTTATAACCAGATAATGACTCAAGTTGTCCTGCTCTTCAGTGCTCATGAACTACGTGTTGTCAAATGGGAACTCCTCAAATGTGCAGACTCGGACCTCTAAAGCGCAGAATATATATATATATATATATATATATATATATATATATATATATATTATCAATCATCGACCAATTGAAGTGTTTGGGATATATTGATTTCTCGTTGTAAACATGCGCTTATTCACGTTTAAGAAATGCTTACTTTTGATCTTTAATTGTCGATTATGTCAACGGATCTACTCTGAGAAGCCATTATAGATGTTGACAATTACATTGGTCAGTCTTCATAGTTTGGTGGACTGTTGTGCTCGGTGACTGGCTGATTCGTTGGTCAGCTGGTTGATTGATTGATTGATTGATTGACTGACTGACTAGTTGACTGACTGACTGACAGACGTGTTCTTTAATTGATTTGTTAGTGCCTTATAAGCCGTGCCTGTGATGATTGAAAAAGAACGATCCTCTGTTTGCGCCTGCATGGCTGTGTGCATGTGCATGTGTGTACCTGTGCCCCTGTGTGTGTGTGTGTGTGTGTGTGTGTGAACTGACCAGGGTGGCATCAAAAGCGTGATATGGACAGACGTCTTCCAGACAGTCATCGTCTTCACTGGCATTACGGCTGGACTCACCAAGGTACCCCCAAACACTGTTACACCAATGGCGCTGTTGCATCTGTGTTGTGTTATACTGCTGCATGGTATTACGTAGTATCATATCATATCGTGTAGCGTCGCGTGGTATCGTGACGTATCATGTCATGTTGCATGTGTCGTGAATCTTATGACTGAAATGTTCCGAGTGGGATATTGCGTCTGATCCGCCATTCACAATTTTGTCGAAGGAACTTAACTGGACTTGTCCAGATTGATAATCGTGTATATTACACCCGAAAATACAATATTGATTTTTGTGATTTTTTGAAGAAGATTTGAGATGAAGAAAATAAAACTTTAAAACCTTGACAGATCTATTTTATGATCGTAATATAACGAAATGTCAATGGATGTGGGGTGCTAAAGATAGAACATCTCCGTTTCTATCGCAGAACTATCGGTTCGACAAAATACTCGTTTCATTTGGATCATTATATGCAAAAAATTGTACTTCCCGCCCGCCAACACACATCCCCTTCCTTCATCTCTTGCGTTTTCGTTTTTGACTCACTTGTGTAAACAAAGTGAGTCTATGTTTTAACGGGTGTTCGGTTGTCTGTGTGTGTGTGTGTGTCTGTGTGTCCGTGGTAAACTTTAACATTGCCATTTTCTCTGCAAATACTTTGTCAGTTGACACCAAATTAGGCATAAAAATAGGAAAAATCCAGTTCTTTCCAGTCATCTTGTTTAAAACAATATTGCACCTCTGGGATGGGCACAAAAAAATAAAAAATGAAGCCTAATCATATGCAAACTGCATTTACTGTTATATTTATATTTTTTGTAATCTCTAAACTTGGCACTTTGATCTGATATTCTGACCCAACAACAAGAGCAGTCATTATTTTCATTTTTTGTTCGAACAGGAACTTCTTTTGCTAAGCATGGAAGTTTTATTTATTTTGCAAACGTATTGGTGAAGTTAGTAAAAAAGGGAAATTAATCTGTACTTATGCTGGGGGCTTAATTTGCTTTAAACTGATCTTTCTCATCTTAAACATTACATTTTGAAATTATACTCAGTACATAAAAAGCTTGTGTATTTTACTCTCAGTGTACAGGGCTTTCACTATGTTCATTCGCCAAAGTGGTCTTTTTCGGAAAATACTAAAATCAATACGACGAGTGGACTTCATAGATCTGTTGGCTAAGCCCTGAAGTTCATGTGCAAAAAATAATGATTGGGTACACATATTTATACACATTCAAAGCGCGTGCTCATAGGCCTATTCAGTCTTGCGAACGCGAACGACGCCATTTTGTTTCAAGTTGTTGACCTGCCCGTTCAATCCAAAATTCAATTGACATTACACGATAACATGTGATGGAAAGTTGGAGAAGGAGACCGTTAAATATTTATTCAGAGAAAGATTTGTGAACGCCTCATCACTTACTGGATTATGCCCGAAACTGCCATAAAATTATCCACAGAATCAGTCGGTATTCACAGTTAAAAATTGTAACCATGCGAGTTAATACCCTTGAATTGATGAAACAAAAAAAATTCCAGTCTTGACTTTTCTCAAAAAGAAGTCCTTTTCACTTCATACGACGTTTAGAAGTACTTGTACTTGGCTCTACATGTTCTTAGTTTAACAAAATACTCAATTTTCATATCAACTTTAAAACTATAAAACTGGAATGAACATAAAAGAGAAATTGAATCGACCGTGTCAACTGGTGTAACTAAACTTGTACATCTATCTAGATCCAGAAAAAAACGGCTAAATGTTGCAGTGTGATTGCGGCGATAGCCACGTCTTCTTTACCAAGGACTTAAAAATAATTTTTTTTATTGTCGTTAAAGATTTTTTGAATGCCCAAGATACACCAGAATCATATGATTTGAACAGCGTTCTCACTGCGAATACTGCAATCGATTTATCGCCCTTTAAAAAAAGCATGTTTAAATTAAATACTATATTTTTGAGCATCAATGCAGGTGGCACGATAGTGCAATGGGTAAGACAGATTCTTCTCATTCGAAAACCTGGGGTTCGCTTCTGCTGTTGGAATTTCTTTTTTTTCTTGTTCTTTTAACCCGAAGTTTTATACTAACATATACAGAACCCTTTTTAACGAATAGATTTTTGGCTCAAGTGTGTAAACAATGTGAGCCTATATCTTTTCTTTGCATTTTTTCCAAATCGTGAAGCATCGTGGGATAGCATCGCGTCGTTCGATCGAGGATCAAGAAGGTGGGTGGATGTATCAGTGTTTGCTAAGTACGAAGTTAGTGAAAGAAAACGTTAAAAGATGTCTTTTATTGTGTACAAGTTTTGTCAAATGTTTATCTTTATTCAGGTGACTGTTGTGTTACTGCTAGACAGATAGGCATGATGTTAAGAGTAAATGAAAACAGAAGAAATCTGATCGTGTGGGTCGTTTTTTCAACCGGTTTGGCAACCAACCTTCTCTGATAGAAAGCCGTGACATTTAATAATAATAATAATTATTATAATAATGATAGTAATACTAATAACATTTTTGTTTCCTCATAAGTTGTGTCACACCGCTAAAGTAATACACACAAAAATCAGTTTGATGATTGTAGCTGTTGAACTCAAGTTGTATGAGATAATATGTCAGTCCATCATGTAACCCCCCCCCCCCCCCCCCAAAAAAAAAAAAAACAACAACAAAAAAAACAACAACAACAAACAAACAAAAAAACAACTAAAATAATAGATATACATACATACATACACACATATATATATATATATATATATATATATATATATATGTGTGTGTGTGTGTGTGTGTGTGTGTGTGTGTGTGTGTCCAATCTCTGTGAATATGATGCCACATTGAGTAACTGAGCTGGACTTACAACCATGAAATTATTTTATAATGTTATGATTAAAATTTTACTTAGAAATCAGTCATTCTCAGTCTCATTGTTTTATTTCATGCACATTATAAACAGAAACAAAAACAACATATAATAATGGAAATTATGATAATGGATACTTTTATAGCACACTATCCAGAAATCTGGTGTAGGTGCTGTACAAAAACACTTTTGTTTACATAACACATTAGATCAATGTTACATACACACAACAAAATATCACACACACACACACACACACACACACACACACACACACACACACACACACACACACAGAGAGAGAGAGACACACACACACAATGAATACATACATTTTTACAAGTATGCATTTGCACCTAACACTAACAGCTAGTGAGCTACCCACAACGCATTGTTTTGTCAGCGAGTTTGGCAACCTTCTCTGAGCTATATATATATATATATATATATATATATATATATATATATATATATATATATATATATATATTTGTCCAAACTCTGTGAATGTGATGCCTCCTTGAGTAACTGGACTGGACTTAAAATGAGGAATTTATATTATAATGTTATGATTAAAATTTTAACACTTTTATTTGCATAACACATTAGATCAGTGTTACATACACACAGCAAAATGTGATTCAGTCACACACACACAAACACAAGCACACACACACACACACACACACACACACACACACACACACACACACACACACACACAATGGATACATGCATTTCAACATAACATGTGTACCTAACAGCTACCCACAACACATAGGCACGCACAAATATACATAAACAGATGTGCGTGATGATACCTCTTCCCTATCATCTTTATATATATATATATATATATATATATATATATATATATATATATATGTGTGTGTGTGTGTGTGTGTGTGTGTGTGTGTGTGTGTGTGTATAGAGAGAGAGAGAGAGAGAGAGAGAGAGAGAGAGAGAGATTTACATGACACTTACACTAGTTACAGTTTCAGTTTCACGTATATACTAAAATGTAAATTGTTACTGTTTGTGATTGACAGGATATATGACAGGATACATGACAGAGTTGCCCTTTCACTGTGAAAGGTAAGATCTTTTCTCTTTAGATGGCTGGCACAGTACACAACAAATGACTACAGTTTCTGATGTTTAGTGTTTAGTTGAAACATGGCTATGAATAGTATGATCAGTTGATGTGCCTGGCTCTCTCTCCACTTGTCTGTCATTCAGCTCTTGCATAATAATGTGAAATATAATTTTTTATAGAGATAGATACACGTCTCACTCCAACAACAATGCTGCATGCCTTGTGTCAGTTATGACTACGATTGTCGAATGTTGTTGCTGCTTATTTATATATGTTTATGTGTACCTAGTTCATACCAGTTACAGCTTTCCACATAGAACATACATTTAGTAAAACAAAATATGCTATGCCACCTCTCCCTCTTCAACACCCAGTTAAAGTTTATATTAAAATTGTGTGAAATATACTGTGTAGAGTTGGATTGTGTTAAATGTACATATGATATATTACATTAACATACATGTTAGCACACACACACATGCACACGCACACACGCACACACACACACACACATATATATATATATATATGTATAATTATCATTTTACATGATCGACTGACATATCTTATACAAGTTCAACAGCCACAATCATCAAATGGATATTTTGTGCCTATTACTTTAGTTATGTGATACAACTTTTGAGAAAAAAAAGTTATTAGTAAATACTATCATTATCATCATTAAGATTCCTATTAACTGTTACAGTTATAGATCAGACAAGGTTGCCAAACTGGTGGACAAAACTGTGTTGTGGGTTGCTGTTAGTGTTAGGTGCACATGTATGTTAAAATGCATCGCGTTTTGTATGTGTGAGTGTTAGTCACATTTTGTTGTGTGTATGTTACTATGTAACATTAATCTAATGTGTTACATATACAAAACTCAAAAGTGTTTGTGATTGAGAGGATATATGACAGGATTGAGGATACATGACAGATTTGCCCTTTCACTGTGAACACTGAAAGGTAATATACAAGTTGTAACATGTATGTAGATATATATATAGATAGATAGATACATACATTGATAAATATACATATAAAATATACATGCATGTATATACATATACATGTAAATACACTTGCATAGAATAGATAGATATATAGATAGATATATAGATAATAAGATATATGTGAGTTTTAGGGTACAAATTCAAGTCAATTATAGATTATTTCATGTGGCAGTCTCATTACCTCAAAAAAATGAGAGAGAAAGTATTTGCTACAGGGACAGACACAGGGCAGCAAAAGGTGGAAAGGTGTCAGTATGTTCCCCTCACCTGCATCATCAGTGAACTTGACCATCATTAACATTATTATTAACTGTTACGGCTATAGATCAGAGAAGGTTGCCAAACAGGCTGACAAAACTGTGTTGTGGGTAGCTGTTAGTGTTAGGTGCACATGTATGTTAAAATGTATGTATCCATTTTGTATGTGTGGGTATGTGTGTTAGTCACATTTTGTTGTGTGTATGTAGCATTGATCTAATGTGTTATATAAACAAAAGTGTTTGTGATTGACAGGATTATATGACAGGATCCATGACAGACTTGCCCTTTCACTGTGAACACTGAAAGGTAAGATCATCTTTTCTCTTTAGATGGCTAGCACAGTATGTAACAAATGACCTCAATTTCTTATATTTAGTGTTTATTTGAAACATGGCTATGAATAGTATGATCATTATCATCATTAATATTATTAATATTAACTGTTACGGCTATAGATCAGAGAAGGTTGCCAAACTGGCTGACAAAACTGTGTTGTGGGTAGCTGTTAGTGTTAAGTGCACATGTATGTTAAAATGTATGTATGCATTTTGTGTATATTCTATATCTTTATTTAAATATACAAGTTGTAACATGTATGTAGAACTTAAATATAGATAGATAGATACATTGATTGATAGATATACATGTAAAATACACATGCCTGTATACACATATAGATGTAAAATACACTTGCACATATTTGACAGATAGATAGATAGATATATAGATAATAAGATATATGTGAGTTTTAGGGTACAAATTCAAGTCAATTATAGATTATTTCATGTAGCAGTCTCATTATCTCAAAAGAATGAGAGAGAAAACATTTGCCATCAGAGTAGACACAGGGCAGCAAAAGGTGGAACACTGCTGTGTGGCACCAATCCTATGTCATCTCCATCTGGAAAGGTGTCAGTATGTTCCCCTCACCTGCATCATCAGTGAACTTGACCATCATTAACATTATTATTAACTGTTACGGCTATAGATCAGAGAAGGTTGCCAAACTGGCTGACAAAACTGTGTTGTGGGTAGCTGTTAGTGTTAGGTGCACATGTATGTTAAAATGTATGTATCCATTTTGTGTGTGTGGGTATGTGTGTTAGTCACATTTTGTTGTGTGTATGTAGCATTGATCTAATGTGTTATATAAACAAAAGTGTTTGTGATTGACAGGATTATATGACAGGATCCATGACAGACTTGCCCTTTCACTGTGAACACTGAAAGGTAAGATCATCTTTTCTCTTTAGATGGCTAGCACAGTACGTAACAAATGACCAAGGTTTCTTATATTTAGTGTTTAGTTGAAACATGGCTATGAATAGTATGATCATTATCATCATTAATATTATCAATCTTAACTGTTACGGCTATAGATCAGAGAAGGTTGCCAAACTGGCTGACAAAACTGTTGTGGGTAGCTGTTAGTGTTAGGTGCACATGTATGTTAAAACGTATGTATACATTTTGTGTATATTCTATATCTTTATTTAAATATACAAGTTGTAACATGTATGTAGAACTTATATATAGATAGATAGATTCATTGATTGATAGATATACATATAAAATACACATGCATGTATACACACATATACATGTAAAATACACTTGGCACCATAAAATTTTATCATTACAAAGTTTAAGTGTCCAGTTCAGCTTCAAGTATCTGCCATCAAACGGGTTGATAGATCAGATACATAACAAGTAGAAGTTTACACTCGCATATTAATTGACATTTGATCACATGCAGCCACAGCAGAAGCTTTGGACACTTGTGCATGTTGTTTGCACAAAACAGTGCGTTGCTGTGTTGGCATGCACTTTTTCTGAAATAGATGCCTTGATCAGGAAATTTGGGATTGTTGAAAAAACTTGCTTCACATATATGATGTAGATCTATAGCTCTTTCTCGTGAGATGGCCCATTCTAATTTGAAGATGGTTTTTGGTGTGGAGGGTATACTGTCTTGTACTGGTGTTGTAGGCATGGAATTATGGTTAATCAGCAGACAGTGAAATGTCAATAAAAATTGTAGCATAAGAAGAAGACCAGATTTAAATGCTTAAACATAATCCATTGTTTTACTTTTTTTTTCTTTAAATTGCAAACTATTCAGTAAACATTAGTGCTAATATATTGTGTTTTACAAAGTGAGCTTCACATTGGTTTGTATATGACATTCTGACAAATGAATACATGAATAAACTTGATATGTTACTACCCCATGGAACTGATACCTTGTCGTGGTGGGGTAGCTTGAGTGCTTCAGTGACCTGTCGAGCTATGTCATTTGATGTGTCACATGCCTGGTAGGGCCTCCCATGCTGGACAGGTTGTGGGTATTTGTTCCACAAACTATACCAGCTGGCATGATGCACGCATTTTTGGGTTTCCCTTGCAGAAAAGGTTGTATGGTAGAAGCCCGACAAAATTCAGTTGCAAACACATGTCTTTGCATATTTATCTCTTATGACTGACAATTCGTCGTCCTTCTGTTTCAGGAAATGGACATCAGCTAGGACAGGAACAACAGAATCTTCTGTGAGAAAACCTGTATGCTTTTGATCTAAATAAACACAATACAATACAACATCGTAAGCCTCTGTTGCTTGATCAGTTGATGTTTGGTTTGTTGAAGGTGCTGTTTGTGTGCTCCTGTGGGGATGTCAGGGACTCTTTCCATTAAAATACTATGCCCACCCTCTGGAAACCCTCTCCTGAAAATTTATCATTTTATATGTCACTTTTCCTTTTCTGTCATTTATTACTTCAGCCATGCTATTCATTCCCATCCATTTTTTTCAAGATAGCCATGATTATTTATTTTTCTGGACTTCATAATTGTGCATTCTTGCAAAGCTGTATTCAAATTTGGACCTAGGATATACGAGTTGCCTGCTGGCATTTTTTTGTGTTTTCTATGCCTGTTATGTACAATTTGCGTATTATGTATAATTATGTCAATGTTCAGGTTTGATTGGTTTACTCTATTGATAGATTAATGGAAAGGCCAATTTGATGCATGTAGTTATATGTGCATGCATACGACTATTCATGCACACACACACACACACACACACACACACACACACACACAAAATCCCTCCCCCCACACCCTTTTTTTTTTTATATACAAGATCAAGATCAATATTATATGACACACAGTCACACACAAATTGTTTTTTTTTTTTAATGGCTAACTCATGTTCAAGATTTTAAATCCCAAAACTAAGTTCATGGCAGAAACTATATTACATATTTAATTCAGCATTTTTATGAATGAGAAGTAGCCAAAATGAAAACCATCACTGTGGTGATTGATATTCAGTGTCCCAACACATTTACCACTCTGAATAAAGTCCACAACTTGCTGCAACACAAGCAGCCATTACTTACATCTAACCGAAGTCATGCTTACCAAAAATAAACAACAAAAATCAATAATAATAATGATATTAAAATAAGATAAATGAAGATATCTTATTTTAATATCTAACCAAAGTCACACCTACCAAAAAAAAAAAAAATAATGATATTAAGATAAATAAATGAAAACAAGAACATCACTACAGTTAAAGCATTTCAGCTAAAAAGCTGGCCCAGTGCTTCCCTCATTGAACGACAAGCAACCTCCAGGTTGATGACCACTCCCTCCAACCACCTGAGCTCATCTTCCACTACCAGTCAGTCATTTCAGAAACCATTTCCATCAGTACATTCAAAATGTCAGTTTCTCAAGATGGTGGCATTAGAACAAACTCATATATGTGCTAAACCACGTCTACCACACAGATGCCTGATCAGCAGCATAACCCAATACATCAGGCTTTGAGTGCATGCATATGTTTGTGTACCTATCGGGGTAGATTTCGTCTGCACAACTTTTGCCAGAGGACAAACACTTATGTTGCCATGGGTTCATTTTCTGTGTGCAGTATGCTTCCTGCACATTAGATTGGTGTATCGTTGCATGATTTTAAATAAAGTATGAGAAGACGGATGAGACATGGATTTCAAACTCGGACTGTCACGGTTAACAGTGTAAACGCACACTGTCTGTCTCTCTCTCTCTCTCTCTCTCTCTCTCTCTCTCTCTCTCCATTGTCAATCACAGAGTATTGGGAACCGGGCTTTCACCAACATACACATATTTCATAAGGACATGGAGTGATTACCAGGTATATAATATACTTGCAATTTTCCTTTCTATGCAATGAACCAAAAAGTTTTCATTTGGACAGGATTCACACATGAGCCATGAAGGCTTTGCCTCTTGTTCAAGTGAATCACAAGTGAGTCTTGAAGGCCTTGCCTCTCTTGTTTGTTGTTGTTCTGCAGCAGGATTCGCACGTGATCATGAAGGCTTTGACTCTTGTTTTTCCTTCTAATATTCTGTCTGCGTAGTACATGATGGGGTTTTATAACTGTTGATTTTTCTGTAGAATTTTACCACGGACAACTCTTGTCGGATTTTAGTTGCGTGCTTTACGATTATATTACTGCTGCGTACAGGCCCTCGCTTTATTGTCCCATCAAAAAGACTGGCACCCAGACCACCAAATGTCATTTGCTTATTGAGCATTGACATAGATATTTTACTTACGGTAATAAAAAAATTAAAAAAAACAAACAAAAAAAAAACATGCCCTGATCGTCTTCAGGATTAATTCCATCTCCTTCTCTTAACAAAGGGTTTGACTGAATAGGTCCATTCATTTGAGAGAGAGAGAGGGAGAAAGAGAGAGAGAGAGAGAGAGATCACCACTGGTCTACAACCGTGACGGCTTTAGTGTCACTTCTATCACCAACACCCCTCCCACCCTCATCCTTATTGTCTGCAGGGTCTTCTCCGTGTTGGAGGCTTCTCTCACATGGCGAACATCGCAAAAGATGGCGGGAGACTTGATTTTGGCGAGTGAGTAGAATTTGGCGCAGCACAAAACGCGGCTTTGTTTATTTCATCGGATGGTGGTGAGATTGCTGACGGTGGTAGTTGTGATGAAGGATAAAGGCATAGTGTTGGAAATCCAAAGTAATGGTCTAGGCAAGCGTAAAAAAAAAAAGCAATTTTTTTTTCTTCTGATAAGCATCACATACAACGACAAGCCGTGTGTGTGTGTGTGTGTGTGTTTGTGTGTGTGTGTGTGTGTTTAAACAGCATTTACAAACGAGAAATCGCTTCATTGTGCATTTGATGGATGGATGTTAAGGCCGCATGATAAAGCAACGTTAGAATGTGGATAGCCGAGTTGAGTGTCGTTATTATTTGTCCGTTAGTAACTTTACTGGTATGTTTTCTGCTCGAGAATAATGTGTGCACTCACACATAACAGCGAATGCGAATACACACAGACACACACACACACACACACACACACACACACACACACACACATGCACACACACATGCACACACACATGCACATACATAAACACGCACAACTTTTTTTTTATAGTGAGAATATAAGTATAATGAACAGGAACGTATGAAAACAAATCATAGATAAATCAATCAGTCAATCAATCTATCTATCTATCTATCAGGTATTCCACGGACAGCAAGAGAATACACCTTGATTTCTATCAAGCCAACTGGCCTGAACAACACATCAACAATGATTGATTTGTTTTTTTTTGTGTTTTTTTTATTGATCGGTCAGTTTATCTTCTATACCCCCCCCCCCCTTCTCTCTCTCTCTCTCTCTCTCTCTCACTTTGTTGAACAGGGTGGACCCAAAGGCCCGACACTCTGTGTGGAGCACTCTCATTGGCGGGTGTTCCATGTGGATGGTCTCCCAGTTCAGCCAGCCGTCCGTGCAGCGAATCAGTTCTCTGTCCTCTCTTCAAAGTGCCAGAAGGTCAGAGCTTACACACACGGCCCCAATTCCACACAGAGAAATCTACTGTGACCAACAGTAATACAGTACAACAGAAACTATACGGTGTATAATATTTTGTGTTTAAATTATTATTATTATTATTATTTGCGCGTCATCTTGAAAAAAAAGCCCTAGGTGTTTACAAGTAGGACGCATATGTAAATATCAAAAGGAAACTTTGAACACAAGATACCAAAAATCATTAAAAATTATCCCCCCCACACACAAACACGCAATACACACGAGCACACACACAAAAGTCATAGCATACAATCGTAAATACTACACAATCAAAAATACTAACAAATTCTGAAGCTATCAAAAACTCACTCAGTCGCAAATAGTCATTTTTGACTCACTTGTGTAAACAAAGTGAGTCTATGTTTTAACCCAGTGTTCAGTTCTCTCTGTGTGTGTGTGTGTGTGTGTGTGTGTGTGTGTGTGTGGTAAACTTTAACATTGACATTTTCTCTGCAAATACTTTGTCAGTTGACACCAAATTAGGCATAGAAATAGGAAAAAAATAGTTCTTTCCAGTCATCTTGTTTAAAACAATATTGCACCTCTGGGATGAGCACAAAAAAAATTAAAAAAAGAAGCCAAATTATATACAAACTACATTTACTGTTATATTTATATTTTTTGTATTCTCTAAACTTGGCACTTTGATCTGATATTCTGACACAACAACAAGAGCAGTCATTATTATCATTTTTTGTTCAAACAGGAACTTCTTTTGCTAAGCATGGAAGTTTTATTTGTCTTGCAAACGTTTTGGTGCAGATAGTAAAAAAGGGAAATCAATCTGTAATTAATGCTAGGGGACTTAATCAGCTTTAAACTGATCTTTCTCATCTTAAACATTCCATCTGGAAATTATACTCAATACATAAAAAGCTTGTGTGTTTTACTCTCAGTGTACAGGGCTTTCACTATGTTCATTCGGAAAACACTAAAATCAAAACGACGAGTGGACTTTACAGATCTATTGGCTGAGCCCTGAAGGTCATGGGCATAAATCAATTGCGTACACATATTTATACACATTCAAAGTGCGTGCTCATATTCTTCGCGACCGCGAACGACGCCATTTTCTTTCAAGTTGTTGACCTGCCCGTTCAATCCTATATTCAATGGACCATACACGATATCATGTGATGGAAAGTTGGAGAAGGAGACCATTAAATATTTATTCAGAGAAAGATTTGTGAACGCCTCATCACTTACTGGATTATGCCCCAAACTGCCATAAAATATCCACAGAATCAGTCGGAATTCACAGTTAAAAATTGTAAACCATGCGAGTTAATACCCTTGAATTGATCACGATGAAACGAAAAAATTCCAGTCTTGACTTTTCGCAAAATGAAGTCCTTTTCACTTCTTACGACGTTTAGAAGTACTTGTAATTGGCTCTACATGCTATTAGTTTAACAAAATACTAAATTTTCATATCAACTTTAAAACTATCAAACTAGAATGAACATAAAAGAGAAATTGAATCGACCGTGTTGTACTACCTTCCCGGCGGGTGTAACTAAACTTGTACATCTATCTAGATCTAGAGAAAACGGCTAAATGTTGCAGTGTGATTGCGGCGATAGCCACGTCTCCTTTACCGCGGACATAAAAAGAATTTTCAGTTGCCCTTAAGATTTTTGGAACGCCCAAGATACACCAGAATAATATGATTTAAACAGCGTTCTCACTGCGAATACCGCAATTGATTTATCGCCCTTTAAAAAAGTATGTTCAAATATTAAATTTTAGAACGTCAGTTAAGGAGCCACGATAGTGTAATGGGTAAGACAGTTTCTTCTCACCCGAACACGCGGGGTTCGAATCTGGTTAGGACCTTTTTTTTTCTTCTTTTTTTTTTAACCCGAAGCTTTATTTTAACAAATACAGAACACATTTTAACGATTAGATTTTTTTTAAGTGTATCACAAGTGATTCTTGAAGGCCTTGCCTCTGTTGTTAGTTCATACGGGTGTCAGGATAATATTGAAGTCTCTAGTATACGGGTTTAAATGTTTTCTTTATTGAAAAAAATAAAAAAAAATAAAGGTTTTTCTTTCTATTTTGATTACTATGTATGTCTCTTTTATTTCTATTTTATACATTATCATCTCACGTAATATCATATCGCATATCACATATAAAACCATATCATATCAAATATCATGTATTGCATATATGTATATATATATATATATATATATATATATATATATATATATCTGATAAAACTGAATTGTCTTCGCAGATGTTTTCTGTGGAACATCCCGCTGTTGCTCCTGTACGGCGGGTCCCTGTGTCTGATGGGAGTGCTGCTCTACACTTACTTCGTCACCACGGGCTGTGATCCCTATGCTGCCGGCTACATCCACAATATGAACCAGGTCCTCTGATGTGGCGTGTGGCAGCGGCGTGCTTTGGCGCGCTGCATCGCATCGCATCGTGTCAAATTGTATTATATCGTGACCTGTTGGGTCCTGTCTTGTAATGGCGTGTCGCGTCATGTCGTGTCGTGTCGTGTCGTGTCGTGTCGTGTCCTGCATTGTGTTATGTCTAGACGTATCGCATCGTGTCATTGCAACGTTGTGTTGTGCTGTTTGAGGTAGGTCGTAGCGTGGCGGCTGCAGTGAAACATTCTGTGCATGATCTTCTTCGTGCTGGGAGATCGGGAAAATCTCCACCCTTTACCCACCAGGCGCCGTTACAAAGATTCGAACCCGGGACCCTCAGATTGAAAGTACAACGTTTTAATCATTCGGCTGTTGCGCCCGTCTAGACCAGCCAGTCACACGCATGCATAACTCCAAACTTGAGAAACTGAAGACAAAGAAGAGGCAGGGGAGGGAGGCTATCTTGGAAAGAGGTGGGTTTTAAGCCAGACTTGAAAGAGTTGAGTGCGGAGAACTGACGAAGCGAAAGAGGAAGTTCATTCTAAATGCAAGATCCAGAGACAGAGAAAGGATGGCGGCCGACAGTGGAGTGTTTGAATCTGGATATGCGTAAACAGAGTGGATCCGAAGCCGATCTGAAGAGTGAGATGTGAGTATGTAGATGTAAAGGCAGCCACAGAGATAGGAAGCAGCGGATTTGTGAATACATTTATAACAATGACGGCTGATCTTGTACTCTGTTCTGTGTGA
>NC_134877.1:59509436-59518715 GCF_041734735.1 Babylonia areolata
GCAGCAGATAAACTGGACACAGGTTGATACATGATGTGATGTTGTATACATCGTTGCTGAACCACTTCTTAACAATCCTTTGCTTGTTAGATGAAAAATAAACCAACAAAAAAAAAAAACAAAAACAAAAAACAACAAACAAACAAAAAAAGAGAGAAAAATTTCTGGTCTTCCAGAACGTATGTTTCATTTTCATCATCACTACGTATCTAGCTGCGAGCACGTAAAAAAATAATATTTATTGTTGTTGTTGCGACGATCCAGTGGTGAACAGTGTTAAAAAACAGATGTGTGTCAGAAGTGTTTCGTGCAGGTTTATTAAATATGCGAAAAGTCTATGTTTGATTTCAGGGAGCGGCGGGCGGAGTGGTGGTGGGCAGTGCTGTCAGTCTGACAGTCGCTGTAGGGTCCGCACTGTACGGAACCCCCAGACACTCCCTGGCCCCCGGACCTGTGGACCGCTGTGACGTCACCAACACCTCCTGGACACTGCCCGCTCCGTGGAACGTGACTACGGCGACTTCGGGCGTCATCTCTACCTCCTTTTCTCCAGTTCACAGGTGTGTGTGTGTGCACGCGCGCGCGCGCGCGTATATGTGGGTGTGTTGCGCATGCGTGTACATGCGTGTGTATGTGGATGTATGCCCGAGTGTGTATATGTGCGTGTGTGTGTGCGTTTGCATATGTGTGTGTGTGAGTGTGTGCGTATGTCTGTGCGCGCTTGTGTGTATCTTCGTGTGTGTGTGTGTGTGTGTGTGTGTGTGTGTTAATGCATGTGTTTGTGGATGAGTGCCAGGATCAACGTTAAGCCACACATGCGCAAACATTCCAGAGGACACGGCATTATTTATGGTTGCAGCTCCGCCGTCTTCACCTTGTGGGACATCTCCTACCTGTGGTTCTCTGTCATCGGTTTGTGGGCCACTGTCCTGTCCGGCATCGTCATCAGCCTCATCACGGGTAGGCGTGTACCGGTGATGCTCACGTAATCCTGCACTCTTCCAAGGACTTTCGGAATCTTGGTCAATGTGTATCCAGGATATCGCAAGATGGTTAACATAGCATCACAGGAAACACAGTTTAACATGCAAACACACAGTTGAAGATCTGGCTTTGCTGGGCAGGGTACGTCTCCAGATATTCCAATGTATGCAGCCAGATACTACAAAATTAATGTTCTATTGCTCTATTGTTTCTAGTGCTTCGTTTTTTGGTTTGTGTGTTGGGGCCGGTAACGTGACCAAACTGACAAACTTTTTCTAATTCATCTTAAAAGCAGGAGGGAAGGAAACAGGATAGCTTTGACGACACTTACCGAAAGAAAAAAGACAGCAAATAGATTTCACACAATTTCAAATGACAAAACTCACCCTCATTTCTCGGACCTCAACGGCGAACGGATTGACAGAAGCGGTAGTTACAAGTGTTCTTTTATCCCGACAGAAATCCGAACACACAACCTTGACAGGCAGCACGCCCACTTCTGACATATACACTGGTTCCATTTTTTTGCTCTGTGTGTGTGTGCGTGAGTGTGTGTGTGTGTGTGTGTGTGTGTGTGTGTGTGTGTGTGTGTGTGTGTGTGCAGGCTGTAAGGAGGAAGCAGAGAAGGTGGATCCCAGGTTGATATTCCCGTTTTGCCGGAAGCTGTACGGACTGGCTGAACCTGAAGACACGACAGAGGAGGACAACGCCATTCCTCTTGAGATGAGTGGATTGCGGGAGGCAGAGGGGAACAGGTAGGGGTTTGGGGATAGAGGGGGATGGGGGGGTGAACTCTTCATTTCAGCTTCCTTGCAGAAAAACGGGCTTCCACTATGAAAGTGGTGTCACACTGACGCCCCCCCCCCCCCCCCCCCCCCCCCCCCCCCCCCCACACACACACACACCCTACCCCCCGCCCTGTAGCATGCAACATGATGTTCCACCTATGTCGATCTGACCAAGGCCTTCGATACTGTTAGCAGAGATGGCCTTTGGAGAATCATGGCGAAGTGCGGATGTTCCAGAAAGTTCATCACCATCATACGGCAACTACACGATGGGATGCTGGCCCGAGTCCAAGACAACGGAGAGACTTCAGAACCATTCCCCGTCTCCAACGGAGTCAAGCAAGGGTGTGTTCTTGCCCCCACCCTGTTCAGTCTTATGTTTTCAGCCATGCTGATAGATGCCTTCAGAGACGCTGACGTAGGCATTGGCATCAAGTACCGCACAGATGGCTCACTCTTCAACCTCAGGAGGCTTCAAGGAAAAACCAAGGTGAGGACAGACACCGTCAACGACTTCTTATTTGCTGATGACTGCGCTCTCAACGCTGCCACCGAAGCTGACATGCAACACAGCATCGACAAGTTCTCTGCTGCCTGTGACAACTTTGGCCTCACAATCAGCACAAAGAAGACTGAGGTGATGCACCAGCCAGTTCCAGGAAAGCCTTACGTTGAACCAAACATCTTCATCAACGGGCAACGACTGAACGCGCTGGACAAGTTCACATACCTGGGCAGTACACTCTTGCACAGTTGTCATCGACGACGAGGTGAATGCCAGACTCGCTAAAGCCAGCGCTGCCTTCGGCAGACTCCATAAGAACGTTTGGAAAAGGAGAGGCATCACCTTGGAGACGAAGCTCAAAGTATACAATGCCATAGTTCTCACCACACTGCTCTATGGATGTGAATCATGGACGGTCTACAAACGCCACGCCAAAAAGCTGAACCACTTCCACACCACCAGCCTCAGAAAACTTCTCGGCATAAAGTGGCAAGAGAAGATCCCAGACACAGAGGTGCTCACTCGTGCAAACTTGCCCAACATCTACACCATCTTGATGCAGACCCAGCTGCGCTGGGCAGGCCATGTAGTTCACATGCCAGACCACCAGCTACCCAAGAAACTGCTGTACGGCGAACTCCAAAATGGCAAGCGCTCCCATGGAGGCCAAAAGAAGCACTTCAAAGACACTCTGAAAGCTTCTCTGAAGGTCTTCAGCATCAGCCACGACACATGGGAGCTGAATGCTATGGACAGACCAAAGTGGCGTTCAGCTGTCCACAAAGGCGCCAAATACTGTGAGGCCAACAGAATTGCTGCAGCAGAGCAACGCAGACAGGCCAGGAAAAGCAGTGCCAGCAAGTCCCCGACAGCCGCCACCATCCCCTGTCCACACTGCGTCAGAACCTTCCGGGCGCGGATTGGCCTGACCAGTAATCTGCGCACCCACATAGCCCAGCTCACCTACCCCCAGGATGACTAGATGGTCCTCGTCGATCCCGACAGACGAACCATATATATATATATATGTAGAGAGAGAGAGAGAGAGAGAGAGAGAGAGAGAGAGAGAGAGAGAGAGAGAGAGATTTTTTTAAAAGTTGATCCCTACATAATTATACGTCTTTCCGAAATCCTTATTGTCCAAATAATTTTTTTAACAGAACACTGCAGTCAACGAAACCAAAGACCTTTCCAGAATACGTTCATTCATGAGAGGCATCGTGTCAGAGTCGATTAGGCCTTTGACGTCTGATCCATCATGCAGTGGTGATCAGAATTCGAGGCCCCGTTTTGGCATGATGTTGTGTCCATGGAAAAGGCATTTTACTCCCATTTTCCCTCACTCCAGACAGGTATGAATGGGGACCTGACGTCTGTCGAGGAAATTAAAAAAACTGTGGAAGGAGAGGATTGGGCCCCGCTGAGTCAAACACACAGAGAATGTAAATCCACTGCCCCTCTGGTCGTGAAGGCTAGGGGGCCTTTAATGTTTAACCTCCAGTTTTAGCATTAAGGAATACACTCACCGTTTCGATTCCGTATGTTGCACGACTTTGTGCATATATAGATACGACACACCCTCCTCCTTTCCCTTCGCCTTCCCTCTCCTCTGTTGTGACTTACGTGGAGTTCAGGACAGGGCGTAAAGGGCTCAGCACTGAGTCAGCTTTAGGACTCCATGTTCAAGCCCTACACACGACCCCCGGAACAAATTAGTACATGTAACGCTGTTGATATTGTGTTCTTTTCCACAGTGTCCATGAGTCCAAACTGTACAAAGACAACACAGAAATGGCGCCTTTTATCACCAACCAGAAATAAATATCGTCTGTGTCTGTGCGTGCGGCGGATATCTTCATTGTCTTTGCCTCCTCCCTGACGGAAGAATGAACGGACGGCTGAGCAACTGTGGAATAAAGAACCATCTCTGCTGAATTAGTTGTTTGCCATCAAACATTGATTTTAATGCTTCGACGAGACTTGCTCTTCTATTCTGAAATGTAGGCCTACACACTCAACAACAGAAATACATGCACAGTTATATCAACGCTCACAAAACGGCATACAATACTGACAAGTAACGTAAAATAACTTGTGAGCGTCCACCCCCTCTTTGCACAAGTGTCACCCTGAAGTTGAGGGTAGGTGTTCACTTGGTACTGTACCTCCTCAGGAGCACAGTCTCCTGCATTGCTTTGTAAAGCAACATAATCCCAGATAGCAAAATGGATTATCATCACTTCATGATTTTTTATATCAGAGTGAAGGGATGGTCGTTTTCAAGGCAAATATTTCCCTTCTGCACATGTTTTCAATCTAGAATGAAAGAAAATAGAGAAACAAAAGAAAGAGCCATAGGGAAGAGAGCTAGAGAATAGAAAAGAAAGGAAAGACAATAAGAAAATGACACAGCAAGAGACAGTCTGACAGGTACAAATATAGAAAACAGATCAAACTATGATATATCTCTCATCTTTAGACATCCTAAGAAACGTGTACAATTTGGAATAAACAAATAGATGCATATACATAAAAAACTTAGTTTTTATAACATGATGTTACACATACTGATTTTGACTAGATGATCTAATTGAAAGACTGGGAATGTGCATATTCATGCACAGGCATACACAGGATATCACACACACACACACACACACACACACACACACACACACACACACACACAAACCGAACAAACCAACCAACCTCGCGGAGGAGGATATCATAATGATTAAAAGTATGCGGCCCTGCAAATGATCCCATATTTTTAAAGCGATGAGAGCTTGGCCTCTTACCGAGGACAGACACACACACACACACACACACACACACACACACACACACACACACACACACACACACACAGGTATATATATATAAATATATATGTATATATATATATATACGTATACACATGGGGTTTGAATCTATCAGTCTTGCAATGGAACTCCCGCTCTTTGAGTACAAATATTGATAATCTGCGTGCTTACCTTTTTTGAAAATTCTCATCATATTCTCCTTTTTCAGTCCTTGAATGTTACTAAAAATAAGTTACCGAATCTGAAAGGTTATTATTATCCTCCGGTTTATCATATAAGCGAGGATTCTGACAAGATTAGTACAGCTATTTACGTACAGTGTGGTTTGAATTACGCAAGTGTCCATCCATCTCCTATTTCAAACTATACTGAAAAGATGTCAGCTACGTTTGTAAAATTGCATGTCTCTAATAATCAAATAATACATTTTGCGTCAGTCTACTATCCCAAAGGTCCAAGTAAGCAAAATACAAATTGGTTGCGAACATTAAATTGCTCAAAAGAAAGATGGATCGTCGGGGGAGATTTTAATTCCCATGCGCCCTTCTGGGATAGTGATTGTCAAATAATATCTCATCCTGACTTTGTTGAAAATATTGTTGATTCATCGTTGCATTTACTTAACGATGGGAGGATTACACGTATCCCAGATGTGGCTCATCATAGAGCATCGGCACTTGACCTAACCTTCATATCACCATCTCTAGCTTTAACAGTACAGTGGGATACTTGGGATGATCCACTAGGCAGTGATCATGTGCCAATCACACTGTCTTTTAAGGATTGTAATATATCTAAATACAGCGGAGAAGACGAAATCCCAAAATTCAATTACAAATATGCAAACTGGGAAACATTTCAAAACTATCTTACGAACATTTCTGAAAGTGAATTTTTTTGTGAAGATTTAAATGTTTTTTATAACAACTTTCAAAAATCAATTATTGGAGCTGCTGAAATAGCAATTCCCAAAAAAGGTTCAAAGAGGAGTGACATTTTTTCTGGAAATGTTTGGTGGAATGATGCATGTGCGGAGGCTGTATATACAAAGAAACTAGCATACTTAACATGGTTAAAACTCAGAAAAGTACCTGATAAAGATGTAAAAGAAGCCGCTCATAAAGAAATGTGTTACACAAAAATCAAGGCGAATAGAATCATAGCCCGAGAAAAAAGACAATACTGGTCACAATTCTGTTTGAATGAAATATCTGACCATAAGGATATGAAGAAAGTGTGGGCCAAAATGAAAGAAATGAAATCAGGCATTGTTCTGCAAGACTATCCTATTAAAGCAAAAGATAAAGAGTTTCTGTCCCCTCAAGAGAAGGCTGAAGAATTTGTTTGTATGTATTCTAAAACAGGCAGTGTAGATAGTTTGTCAACTAAACAAAAGACTTTAAGAGAGGAAGAAGAAATCAGTGACAAATATAGAGATCCTACCCCACAAAATGATAATACAATCAATTCGGCAATAACTTTACATGAGGTAAGGAACGCTATTCATTTGTTGAGTAACAAAAATGTGTCAGTTGGTAAGGATGTAGTATCTTACACCATGTTAAACCATTTGCCAGAAAACTGGATGATTATATTACATACATTATTTCAAAAGTGCTGGGAATGTGGACAAATCTCTGAGGTATGGAAAACTTCCATTGTAACTCCTGTATTAAAACAGAGTAAACCTCGAACAGAAGCTTCGAGTTATAGACCTATTTCGGTTACCTCCCAAGTTGGGAAAGTCATGGAGAAAATTGTAAATATTAGAATGGTGTATTACTGTGACAAAAATAACATAATTCCGTCAGCTCAAACTGGATTCCGGAAAGGAAGATCTACAATTGATCATCTGACCCGTCTCACTACCCAAATTAAAAAACAGTTTTCTAAGCGAAAAAGTATCCTTGCGTCCTTCTTCGATCTTACTAAAGCTTATGACCGAGTATGGCATAGCAGACTGTTATTTAAGCTGAAACAAATTGGTCTGTCGGGTCATGTTTATGACTATGTTAAATCCTTTTTAAGTGGGAGATATATAGTGGCAAAAGTGGGAGTAACTATATCAACCTCTAGGCCTATAAACATGGGAATCCCGCAGGGTTCCATTATTTCTCCATTGTTGTTCAACATTATGCTTTATGATTTACATGCATGTTTTTCATCATCTACCAAGCTGGCTCAATATGCTGATGATATTGCTATATGGATTCAGACATCCTTGAGGAAAAGGACAAGCCTACATTACATAAATTATGTACACAAACATTTTCAGGGTGAACTCGATAGACTGAGTAGCTATATGCAATCTAATGGTTTTGAGTTTTCTGTAGAAAAAACACATTTGATCCTCTTTAATATGGTTATAATCCCAGCAAACTACCACGTTTTTTTTTTAGGAGGACGTGAAATATTTTTCAAGTCGGAAATCAAATTTCTTGGGATCCTATTTACTTCAAAACTAAACTGGAAGAAACACATTGATTCAATGGTGACTAAAGCAGTTAAAAGTTTAAATTTCTTAAAAATTGTAAGTCACTCTCCTTGGAGACAAGACTCCAAAATTCTTTTACATTTAGCGACATCTCTCGTAAGATCAAGACTGACCTAACGGTCAAGAAATTTTCTTTTCTGCTCCGCCGACGTTCCTAAAGAAGCTGCGAATAATTGACAGTAAAGCTGTGAAACTGGCTTTAGGGGTACCTGTGCATACTAAGACCTCAGAAGCCTATAAGCTTGCGGGTATTCTACCACTAGATGAAATCAGAAAATTAAGTTCTGCTAAATATATTGTGAGATGTACAGCAGTGGATGATTTTGAGGAATTAAATATTAGGTCTGATATTGATTTTCCAAAAAATGCACAAAATAATTCAAATCTACAAACCATTCGCACATATGTGTCAGATATTTTAAATTCTTCAGACATTGATTTGCATGATATGGCACCTCGTGTTCTGGTGCCACCTGTCCCTCCCTGGGAGTTAACAAAAGCAAACGTCAACATATATGCTTCTGACACAACAAAAGGAGAATCTCCACATATAATAGCAGCATCTGTCAGAATTGAATTAGAAGAAAATTTTGATTATCATTTAAAAGTTTACACTGATGGCTCGGTCCTGGATGATAGCAGTGCAGGATCTGCTTTTGTCATTCCTGACCTAAAAACAGCAAAATCATATTATTTAGGTAAGGGACATTCAATTTTTACAGCTGAATTGGTGGCCATCCTTATGGCTTTAAATCATCTTGTTGATATATCAATCATAATAAGTAATATCCTATTTGTGTTGATTCTCAATCTGTCTTAAAAGGTTTGCTCCTTTTTGAGAATAATCAAAGAGAAGATTTATTTTTGAAATTAGGTATTTATTGCACTCCCTTTTTGTGAAGGGTACAAATGTTGATTTTTGTTGGATACCATCCCACACTGGATTCCGTTATAACGACCAAGCAGATAGGGCAGCAAAAAGGGGAGCAAAAAATCATATAGATAGTATAAAAGTATATTGCCCATTGTCATACAAGGAAATAAGCAATATACTAGAAAGAGACTTTTATAGGTGCTTGAATTCAAGTCTAAAACCTCGTCAGTTGACTCTCTCAGACTTTGGTCCGATTCGCAGACCAATTCTGAGCTTAGCTCTCAGATTATTATCAAATTCATTACGGACCAAGTATTGTTCTAATGTCAAGTGTATATGCTTTAATAACCTGACAATTGAGCATATAATTTTTCACTGTAGCTTGATGAAGCCTTTTGTACACGAAAGTGTGTCTTCACAAGTGACTGAGAACGTTGATGTTTTTGACTTTTTGCATTCATTATCAGTTGTTTCGCTTGTCAGTTTAACGACTTCTCTTTTACGAAGTCCTTTAAGTAATTTCCTGTAACTATATTTAGAGGTGGGTTTTTTTTGTTGTTGTTGTTGTTGTTGTTGTTTTGTTTTGTTTTTCTTTCAAATTTCACCCACATTTTACCCTCATTTGCCCAGTTTCCCCCAACCCTCCATTCATCCACATCTCCCACCCCTTCTAACCGATAATACTCAGATGTATTCATAAATACTTTTACAAAATGTCTTCAATCACCGATATGTGTGACGGGACATTAAACAAAAATTCCTTCCTACATGGGGTTTCTTTTGTTCGTTGTTGTTTGAGTTTCTTTTTTTTT
>NC_134877.1:59518815-59571315 GCF_041734735.1 Babylonia areolata
GGGAAAAAAATTCTTTAGTATGTACATTTTCCCCTGTTAGTGATATAAGACAAGAGAAAGGCCCACCCCATATGGATATTTATGTAATGTAACCTGATCGATTATGTCGGGTAAGGACTTTACATTGGTGAGATACTAACTGACTGGAGTAGTGCGAAAAACTGTGTTGACGTATCCTCGACAGGGCCCCCCACCATAATTCAGACGTATCCTCGTTTAATACCAACAGGGAGTGGACGTTCTTGCTTGATACAGTGGTTCTGTTTCATGAGCGGACAAACAGAAATCGAGATAAACGCAAGGTTAGTCGCTTTCCTGCTTCTTCCACCATTCCTTTCTAAGAATTAATTCTTTCTATCTTTCTTTGAAAACCAGAGGGATAGCAGTTGATTTATATTGTTTCAAATCTATATCGAGAGAAAAAAAGTTTTATTCTGTTTTGTTTCTTGCATCAGTGTTTGCTTTTTTGTTATCTTTCTTTCTCTCCTTTTTTTCTATTATTGTAAATGCAATCAAAAACTACATGAACAGCAGTTGTTTTATATGGTTTCTTTTGATTATCCATAAACACATTTATTTTCATGACATTTACTCAATGGCTGGCTGGTTTTCTGACAATGATACAGTGTTTGATTGGTGAGTTGGATAGTCGGCCAATTCATTACTTGATAAGTTGGTTTTTTTACGGTTTCGTTCGTTCAACGGAAAGGAGTTAATTGTTACAAAATGAAAAGTGTTTCGATCTCCATCCAAAGGTGTCACTACTTTGAACACAAACACATTAGCGAGCCTATGTGCGCACGTACACACACGCATGCACACACGCACACACATGCATCATGCACATGTTGGCCTACACATATGTGCACACACACACACACACACACACACACACACACACACACAACACACACACACATAGACACAGACAGACAGACACATACGAAACACACACACATGCACGTGAGTCAAGTGCATATAAACTATGCAACATAAAAATTTATTAATCTACGTGCTGTTATTGAGATGCACCTGCTCCCAAAATGTCTTTGTGATATTGACGATTAAATGAGAGTTGGAGGGAGGGATGATAGGGAAGAACACTAAATGTTTTGTCGAGTGTAAACCATTCCACTGAATGATATCATCTGATGTCATACAGGCTAAATGAGCAAAGAATAATGAAACAAAGGAATTACGGACAGCTGTTGTTTTTATGGTAGGACACGCTCTGTTAAACCCTTAGAACCAGTCAAACAGCCTCAGAAATCGACGCGCTCTGTTAATCCTTTAAAACCAGTCAAACAACCTCAGAAATCGACACGCTCTGTTAATCCTTCAGAACCAGTCGGTGGTGGCACGATGTGTTACGTTGTATAAAGCGAGAGTGAAAGACAGTTAATTTCATACACACATATACCACTCAACTGTACTAGTGACTACATGCATTCCCATAGTTTGTGGTCGATGAGTGCTGTGTGAGGTAATGCATTAATTGTGTTCTCTTTTAATTTTTCTGTGACTGTTATCTTCTCCTTCATATTTTTCTTCTTCTTTTATTTCTTCTTCTGCTACGTCTTCTTCTTGTCCCTTCATAAAAGTTCATTCATGTGGAATTTCTTCTCCATATTTCACCCTGATGGCCTTCTGCGGTAAGATTTAAAAAGTAAAGATACTTTCATTCACTTTCTCATTGCCTCTGTTTGTCTCTCTCTCTAGAAATTAAACGTTTTGTACATATTGCGAGTACCTGTGATTTATTTGTATGATGGAACGCCCTGAGTTGGTGTGTGCTCCATAGATACCAGTATCCACATAGTCTCAACGCATTATCAATTACTTCTATCAACTTCTTTGATTTTCATCAAGTTTCATTTTGTTGTTGTAATAGGTACCTTGAAAACTATTAATCCATGCTACTTATATTTGCTTTTTGACTCAGTTGTGTAAACAATGTGAATCAAGTGATAAGAAACACTAGGGAGAGCTGGACAGTACAAGGTCTTCAGATAAGAAGCCCCCCTAAGTCAAGTGTTTCGGCCCTGAACTCCTTACACTCTGAGGGGGCCGGGCGGCACCCAATCTCATGACTCTTGGATGCCCTTGCATTGCCGCCTTTTCTTTTTTCTTTCTGGCAGACGTTTTAACCAATGAGCCATCATACGCCTAGTTTGAGTAGGGAAATTTAATCCTCATGAAGTTTACTTTCTTTCCTCCTCGACCAGATCCAGCTGGAACTCTTTTCTGCTGCTTCTGCCATTGCCTTAAGAGCTATGTCCTCTCTCTGCCAGAAATCGACAGCTGTTTCCATGAGGTTGTGGGCAGATGCGCCAACCCTCTTGCACCAATCTCTATGACAAGGACTTTGGCTTGGAAGCCATATTCTCTCATGTTGCTGGCTAGGCTAGCATACTTCTCAGTCTTGTAGATGTGGGCTTCCTCCATTCTGCTGTGTCAGGTGTCATGCCGCTCTTGATGATGATTCCTGGGTGTTTCTTCCCCTCTGGTAGGTCAACTGTGCATTCCCAATCTTCGGCACCATCAAGCAGCCCACGTTTCCATGCTTTGGAAACTTTGGATGCTGTTCATGGTCAGATTTTATTGCCTTCCGCCAAGCGGAATTCTACTGGAACTTCTGGTGGGGTTGGTGCTCCTTGGACTGCGCTCACCACGTGTGCAATTTTTTTAAGCACTTGGTTGTGCCTCCATGTGTACCGTCCTTGGCTCAACGCCGCTTTGCATGAGCTGAGGACATTTCCCACTGTTTGTTTGCCATGGCAGAGTGGGCACTCAGGGTCATCTGCTTTGCCCCATTTCACCAGGTTTGTATTCGAGGGAAGGAGGTCGTACACAGATCTTAGGATGAAGCTGATCTTCAAAGGGGCCATGTTCCACATGTCGCTCCAGCTGAGGCTCCTTTGGAGTGCATTTTCCCATTTTGTCTACTGCCCCTGCTGGCCTTGCTGGACTGCCTTCTGAACTCTTTTGTCATCCTCTTCCTTCTTGATCTCCTGTGTGATCATGTCTCTTTTTGCTTTCCCCCTTGCCTTGGACCACCATTCCATCTTTGTCGATCCCAGGCCCTGTCTGTTGGTTTGGGTGTGTCCTATTATTTCCTTCGTCTGAAGGCTTTCTTTCGCTGCACTGACTGCCTCCCTGACTTTCCATTTTCTGCCAGTCTTCAGCTTGGGTTGGTTGGATATTACAATACTGTCACCTGAGTCTTCGAGCATGCTGAGAGGTCTTGCCTTCCCTACCTTGTATTCTTCGACAAGGGACTTCAGAGGTAGCTTTGCTTTGCCACGTTAGTGAGACCAGGCGGGACACCGAGACATTTGCGTGTGTACTTGTTGATCTTTGCCTCAGTCGACTCGACTGTGCTACAGCTGATATATATCAGGAGAGGCCACAGGAGCTTTGGTATCTGCATGGACTGTAGGCACCACACTTTGTATTTGCCAGAAAGGCCACATTGGTCTATGATATGCAGGCCTTCTTCTGCTGTCTGCTTGGTTTCCTTCCCTCTTTTTGTGTCTTTCAGGGACTTATCATACCATCTTCCAACGCTCTTGACTGGTTCATCTGACACCGTTGGAATGGCTTGGTTGGCCACAGTGAATGTGACCGTTTCAGTTACCTTTCCTTTACGCAGTGAGAGGCTCCGTGATTTCTTTGGATGGAAGTTCATCCTGGCTGAGGCAACTAGCTCGTTCAGCCGCTTCAATATTTCACGGGCGTCACCCTCTGTTGTTGAAAGGACTGTTGTGTCATCCATGAAGGTTTTCAAAGGAGGTATCTGGTATCCGTTACCGAGGCCAGCTCGATCCGTTCCCTTCATTGAGGCCTTCAAGATCACTTCCATCGCCAGCACGAACAGGATTGGAGAAACTGCACAGCCCATGGCTATGCCCACATCCAAAATGATCCAATGTTTCGTGTATTCCTTGGTACTTATATTTATTTTTGACTCATTTGTGTAAACAATGTGAATCTATGTTATAACCCAGTGTTCAGTTGTCTGTGTGTTCGTAGTAAACTTTAACATTGCCGTTTTCTCTGGAATTATTTTGTCAGTTGACACCACACATGGCATAAACAAATACAGAACTCATTTTAATGATTAAAATTTCTTCAATATTTATTTTGTTTATTTTTTTAAGTGTCCATGAAAAAATGTCTTCAATATTTATTTTGTTTATTTTTTTAAGTGTCCATGAAAAGAGATCTAGAAGGTCATGTCTGTCTTGTTTTGTTTTGTTTTTATCTAAAAAAAAAAAGAAAGAAAAAAAAAGGAAATCCTTTATGATAAATGAGTAGTTTGAGGGACAATGTTTTTTGCTCGTCATAAGCTCAGAGCTGTTATTGTTAATGCCTTAAGATTGTCTTGTCTACCTTTCAGCAAGAAGAGGGAAAGACAAGGAATTGGTTATTAGTTTATGATACAATGCTGAATTCCTTCGGATAGACATTGTATTCAACTGTGGCTGAATAGTGATGGTATAAGGAGGAATTTTATGAAACGGACGTTATAAATTAACATTTTTCGCCGAAGCAGGACACAAGCAACCATGACAGAACAACTAACTCGTCTGCACTGGGCGGACTACGTGGTGATAGTGGTGTGTCTGCTGGTGGCCCTTGGTATTGGGGTGTTCTTCGCTCTCTTCAGAGGAGGACAGAATACCAGGGTCGGTGACTCTGTGTGTGTGTGTGTGTGTGTGTGTGTGTGTGTGTGTGTGTGTGTGTGTGTTGAAAATGCTTTAAAAATATACATACATCATCAACATCATCATCTCTCTCTCTCGGGCTCTGTCTCTCCTTTTCGTTTTCTGTCCTTTCCTGTCTTTCTTTCTTATTTCCATCATATCCACGCGTATGGGCGCGCACATGCAATTAAAACATTTTTCAATGACTTTTTGATGGTTGTTTTTGTTGGTTTGGACTTATCGTTTTTAGGTGATGTGCATTTTTTTTTATAGTTTTTTTTCTCTTTTTTGTATCTCTTTTTTATCCTCTAAACTAATTTATAGATTTTTCTTTTATGAGGGTAGCACTAAAACATAGCCATTTTGTCCTTATTCTTTCCCCCTCTACGTTCGGCTTATGTCAGAGACTGACATAGGATTGCAGTTGGACCAACAGCGAACTGAGAGCAATGTAATCAACGACTGTATGATATCGACTGCAATGGAAATTAATATACAGCTTTTGTGAAGGACTATGTCTCTCAAACTGGGAGGCCACGATTGCACTGGCTCTTATTACTGCAGCCTTGGCGGCTAGTTGGCCTTTTGGGACCATCCCCAACGCCGACTGTACCAAACCCGTCTTGGTCGACAGAATAGGGGTGTAACTTTGGAAAAGCTCTGTCGACTTTTATCAAAATTCTTGCCCAGAAAGTCGGGAGAGCAGTCGCTTCTACTGTTGATCTGATGGCGAACTCGACTGACTATTATCATGATTATGATCGTTGTCATCGTCATCATCATCATCATCGTCATCATCATCATTATCATTATTGTTTCTAAGATTATCAATTTTGTTTATTATCATTATTGTTATGATAATGATGATTATCAGAATTCATTGTGGGCGTGCCCTTTCATCAGGAGGCCTACCTCATGGGCAATCGACGCATGGGACTGGTCCCCGTGGCCCTGTCTCTGTTCATCAGTTTCCAGTCGGCCATCTCACTCATCGGCTTCCCCTCTGACACGTACAACACGGGCACCATGATCTTCTACATCTCCGTGGGCATCTCGCTGGCCAACGTGGTGGCTCACTTCACCCTGGTGCCTCTCGTCTACCCGCTGCGCCTCACCAGCATCTACCACTACCTGCAGCTGAGGTTCAGGTCATACGTGGTCAAGACGATCATCACAGTCATCGCCATGCTGCAGACGGTAAGTGGTAGATCTGCGAGCTTCGTGGACCCCAGCCTCACCCCCACGCCCCACACACACTCAGACGAGCGCACCCACCCACTCACAAAAGCATGCACACAGACAAAGACACACAGACACGGGGGTTTCATTTCTGTTTTCTCTTCATTGTTTTGTAGTTTGTTCAGTGTAATCCGTTATTGTAACCATTTTAAGCAAAACAGCAAAGTAATCCCTATGCTAAGAACATTCTAGAAGAGAAGACATACTCTTAACATCAAAGCAGGATAAAGAAATGCTGCAGCAATTTAAAAAAAAAAAGTACAATGAATTCACATTCTTATACAAAAGACGTTTTCCCATACAGAGCACATTCATATATTGACATGGCACTGATCTGTTCTCTATGTGCAGAGTCTGTACATGGGTATTGCTCTGTACACACCAGCGCTGGTATTGGAGGCAGGTAAGAAAGTTTTGCAAAGAACGTGCAGGTTGAGTTCCTTTTATTCAGCTCAATGGTATAACCCGGTAAGCAATCATGCTCATTCACTTGTTTGACTGATTAATTTATTTTTGTTTTGTTGTTCATTTTGTTGTTGAAAGAGTGTACATCAAATAAAAGACATTAATACATGCAACTAAAAAATGGACCAGTTGTCGTCAGGCATGGCATCATTTCGCTCAGTCTAAGGGCATGTACAGAATGACGTAAGTATGGAAAAACCAGGGTACTAACATGAAAGGTGTTATCCTCGGTTTTTCTTTCCACCTTTCATTTGTTAATTCTCATTCCATGTCAGTGAACTATTTCTGTCTTTGTCGAAAACAGAATGCCAAGCACCTTAAAGACTACTGGATTCCAGGCAATGTAAACATGAGGTATATATTTCATCCTTGAGTTTTTCCTCGCCCATATTCAAGCCACTTGGGGTTTGTTTAAGTTCATTTTCAAGTCTGATATTGAAGCAAAGTTCATCAAACATTTCATCAGAAATACCCATTATCAGTAGTAGTAGTTGTTGTGGCTGTGGTGGTGGTAGCAGCAGCAGTAGCAGTAGTAGTAGCAGTAACGGCAGTAGAAGTAACAGCAGTAGTAGTATTGTTATTTTCAAAAGGGTTAAAATATCAAGACTGTTTCGAAGTTTCGTGCCTGGAATGATGGTAAAATGTTTGACATTGATACACGAGCTAGAAGGATGGTTGTCATAGCTATTTCATTCCGATGATTTGTATGCGTTTTGTGAAATGATGATATTTCTGTTCTGCTGCAGTTGCTGGCCTCTCCCTGTGGATGTCCCTGGTGCTTGTGGGTAGTGTGGGGACCATCTACACTGCTATTGTGAGTGTGTGCACGTGCGCGTGCGCATGCGCGCGCGCGTGCGCATGCGCGCGCGCGTGCGCGCGTGTGTGTAATTGTTTATGCATGTGTTTGCGCGTACGCTTGTGTGTGTGTCTGTGTGAAATGTGTATGTATGTATGTATGTGCATGTGTCTGTGTTTATGTGTATGAGCGTGCGTGCGCGCGCGCGCGTATGTGTGCGTGTGCGTGTGTGCGTGTGTGTGCGTGTGTGTGCGCGTGTGTGCGTGTGTGTGTGTGTGTGCACACGCTCACGGTGTGTGTGTGTGTGTGTGTGTGTGTGTGTGTGTGTAATAATTGGTGAATTTTGGGACTGACGAGGTTTTGAAACAATCTTAATAAGTGTGTGTGTGTGTGTGTGTGTGAGTGTGTGTGTGTGTGTGTGTGTGTAATGCACAGGGAGGCTACAAAAGCGTGATATGGACAGACGTCTTTCAGACTGTTATCGTCTTCAGTGGAATCGCGACCGTTCTCATCAAGGTTACGAGGAAAATCACTGTGCTGTTTTTGCATTTGCAAAGCCACTAGAGAAATAACATATTCCAACTGGTACTCTGCCTTTCTCATAATACCATGCATACGGCTAGTCACAACCACTCTTGCATACACACACCATGTTGCGTTTCATAAATCTGAATTTCAAATCACAGACATCATCCATATGAAGTATCAGACAAATGATATGTATTTCGTCAGAAAACTGATTTATTTCCTGTAAATAGAGCTTTTAATATTGATTTATCGAACATGTTTTGTTGACGTTTTCATTTGTTTGTTAGGATGGTAGCTGTGTGAGAAGAGAAAGATTATCATTTATATTATTGTGAGTGTTAGTGGTAAAATTATGGATGGTTTTGGGACTGACGAGGTTTTGAAATTATCTTTAAAAAGTGTTGTTGGTTTTTTTTTTCTGCTTGAGATGATTACCAAACGATTTTTCTGTACATTTAAAGAGTGTTCTGTGCTATATATTATTGCATGCAAACATTTGAGAGTGAGTTTTTATAAATACGATAATTGATACAGACCCCACTCCCAACATCACTCTGCGTTCACAGTTCAGTCCACTTGATCCGACTTGATTAAAACGGTGAGAGATCGTGAGAATGGATGAATTGGTGATGGATGGATGGTAGGATGGATGGACGGAATTCATTACATGCCCAAACATGCCTGTTCTCCATCCAGGGACTGATTGATGTTGGTGGGTTCACCAACATGGCCACCATTGCTTCAGATGGCGGGAGATTGATCTTTGCTGAGTCAGTGCTGTATGATGCTCTCTCTCTCTCTCTCTCTCTCTCTCTCTCTCTCCCTCTCTCTCTCTTTCTTTATGTTTGCTCTTTTGGCACTGGTACAAAAGCAATTTTCTAATAATCGTAAACTTTATGTAGCCTTCATTGACTTCGAGAAAGCCTTCGACTCCATAAACAGACATCTGCTATGGCCAATATTGTTGAAAAATGGTATAAGAGGTAAATTGTATAAGTGTATTCGGAGTATTTATGATACCGTAAAATGTAGAGTTAGATGTGGTGCACAGTTAACAGATTATATAGCCTGTACAGCTGGAGTAAAACAAGGTGATGTGTGCAGTCCAGTGTTGTTCTCCCTTTTCATAAATGAACTGGCCATTGATGTTATTAATAACGGAAGACATGGTGCCACTTTTTCTTTTGATGCATTTGAATTATTTATCTTGTTATTAGCAGATGACGTTGTTCTTTTGTCAGAAACTATTGTTGGTCTACAGACTCAGCTGAATAACTTACAACGTGCAGCAAATTCCCTTCAACTGAAAGTCAACATGTGTAAGAGTAATATCATTGTATTTAGAAAGGGGGGATATTTAGGTTCACGGGAAAGATGGTTTTATGATAGTATTACAATGCCTGTTGTCAATGTTTATAAATATTTGGGGATAAATTTTACTACACGTTTGAGCTTTGTTTCTGCTTGTAAAGATCTTGCTAGCAGGGCCAAAAATGTCTTATTGTGTGTTATAAAAAGATTATCTTCGTTAAATAATTCTACAATTGTTTTTGAAAATTTTTGATGCTCAGGTACAACCCGTCATGCAATATGGTTCTGAATTATGGGGTCTGCATAAAGCCGCGTTGGAATGTGAATCTGTGCACTTGTTTGCGTTGAAGAAATTTCTAGGCGTAGATCTGCGTACACCAAATGATCTTGTTTATGGTGAAACAAATAGACATCCGATATATATTAACTCTGCTATACAGTGTATACGTTATTGGCTTAAGTTGTTACAAATGGAAGATTATAGAATACCTTATAGAGCTTACAAAATGTTGCATGAGTTAGATATTAGGGGAAAGAGAAATTGGGTCACAGATGTACGTATTTGTTTATTTAGATATGGATTTGGTAATGTATGGTTGAATCAAGGTGTTGGTAGTATAAATCAGTTTGTAAGACTTTTCCGGCAACGCTTGATTGATTGTAGATGGCAGGACTGGAATTACCATATTCCAAACAGTGAAAGATTTAGTTTCTATAGAACTTTTGGACATACACATGATGTTAAACAGTACTTGGTATGTAACATGGACATGTATTTGAAGTATGTAACAACAAGATTTAGGTTAGGCGTGTCAGACTTAGTTACACATTACTATAGATACAGAGATTTTACTGACAATGATTTAATTTGCCCACTATGTAAAAAAGACAAAGAAGACGAGGTACATTTTGTTTTTCGTTGTCCAGCTCTTTGTAGAATTAGAGAAAAATATATACCACCTAAGTACTATCGACAGCCATGTTTATTCAAACTGAGTTTATTATTGTCATCCACGAGACATGCTGATATATGGAATCTGCCACTGTTTTTACACCAGGCATTTAAATTTCGGGATATCGTGACATCTTAAGATGCTGTACTTCATTGCAGCGTTTATGTAATATGTGTACTTATTATGGTTGGTTATATATTTTCATTTTGCTTGTTATTACTTATATTGTCACTTACCCCTTCATAAGGGGCCTAGGCCTATTAATGAATAAATAATCTGAATCTGAATCTCTCTCTCTTTCTATCACATTATACACGGGGTTGTTTTCTTCAACTGAAAGTTGACTTAATGAATAGTTACATTACTGTGTTCCAAAAACGTAGTTATTGTATTTTGGCAGCAAGGGAATCCTGAAAGTGTGATGAACTTGAGGCGCATCAGCGTGCCCAGTAAAGGTAGAAACGTCAACATCGCGTGCTTTAAATAATGGAAATCTGCTTTCATTTTCAGAATAGTTTCAATTTTAGGTTTGATTTATCGTCTTGTAAGGTGTCGAACTTGGGGACAATCATGTCGTAACATGTCACATTGAAAGTAACTTCAGCCATAAGCATTAACGACATTGTAACGAAAAAGAGCCCCAAGGGAACTGAAATGGAGAAACCAACACATATCTATTCTATATTAACGTAATAGCACACTATGTTTGTTAATAATTTATGTGAATAAGAATGGCTGCTCTCTGATACAGTGAAGCCTACACATAGCTGTGTGAAGTAGATGTAAAAGATAAACGAAAATGAATATTAAACACCTGTTGTTTGTTTTGGTCAGTCAAAACGTTCAGAAAATCGACCAGTTTTTTAAATGAAAGAAAATGAAATTTCGACTGTTTACGGGTAAGCAGGAATGGGATTTCATATTAAGAGCAGCTTTGATCGATATGAAATATATGAAACATTTTGCACTGTACCTGATGTGAAACCATTTTTGCAGCTTAGATCCGACAAACATTCAAAACGTTCAGTGGCAGGATTAATATTTCGTTATTTAGAAATTGTACAAGATACTGTCTTCAATCGAACATTAGATTTTTCAAGATAATGTCCTCTGTTCAAATATGGGACTTAATTAACCCTTTCATCACCAGACGTGCAGAGCTAGCTGACTACAAACCAGCTGAGCAGCAGTACACTTCTGTCTAAACCAGCTGTGCAGGAGAGGGAAAACTGTGTCACCACCAGCCCACTTTAAACTGCCATAACTTCGCTTTTACTCATTGGATCTTCTTCATTCATAGCTCATTTTAAAGGGCAATGAATGCAAATTACGATAACTTAGACATAACACAATGTAATAAATGTGCACTCACCTAATGCAGAGATGGGAAGAACGCACACACACACACACACACACACACACACACACACACACACACACACACACACACACACACACACACGCACACACACACACACACACACACACACACACACACAATCACCAGCAATTCCATTAGGGAAAACACCACCACCACACACTCATTCTCGGCCAGTCTGGCGAATTCTTATTCACCGTCACTGTCAGCAATCGGCATTCCAATGGGCGAATTATCATCTAAATTCATTTGCCATGCCTCCGTGGTGTTGTAAACACCCTTTCGTTTGTTTCCTGAAGTGCTGGCCATGCTTTGACCGGAGAAATCTGCTTAAATAATTCGGAAATAATTGACAATGTGTGTCAGCTTGCAACTGTACTGTAGAATAGACGTTCGGGAAGCACGTGGTGAACATTTTGAACTTGTGTGGTTTCACGAAGAGAAGAACGAGCGAGGTTGGTAACTAGCGTACAGGTCGCTGAGCGCTTGAAGGGTTCAGCTAGGAAGTCGCCGATCGGCGCCTGAACCGTCGAAAGGGTTGGCGATCAACACTTCATTTTGAGTTGTCCAGTATTTATTTAACTAAGAGCAGGGCTACATTGCATGAGCGGATTTTTGCAGTGCTCATATTAAAATATGTAAGCTAAAGTTTAATAAGTTCCTAAGTCTATGGATATGAACGTTGAGTTGGGAACGTTTTTAAAGCTCAGGTTTAAAGGGCCCCGGGCCCCATAGCCTTTTACAACCTCTGGGGCAGTGAGATCTTATTCACTGTCTAGAGCTGGGCATAGGAAGGCGGGGCCCCAATCCTCTCCGTCCGCCGTTTTAACCTTCCCCAGCAGAAGTCAGAAACCCATTCACACCTTTTCCCAGGGACAAAACACCATGCACACGAAACAGGGCCTCGTACCCTAGTAAACGATGGATCAGAAGTACAACGCCTAACCGTCTCTGTCATGGCAAACTTGGCGTTGCCGAAATCGCTCATGCACCTCAGTCCTGGGCTCCAAGCCAACCTTAGATACACACACAGCTGAACTGAAACCAATGAGTGTGACAGTTCTGCAAAGCAGACAGCCATGTGCCGTGTGATGGTTTGGCCAGGCTGGACCCCAGAGAGCGGCACTCTGTGTGGAGCACGACCATCGGGGCCTGCTTCATGTGGATGGTGCATGTCTTCAACCAGACCACCGTGCAGCGGGTCTGCTCGCTTCCCTCCCTCTCACACGCCAAGAGGTGAATAAGTTTATAGGTCTTTATCTGTCTTTGCTTCTCTCTCTTTACCCCAGGGCTCTCCCTGTGTTTCTGGCACACCACAGGGTAATCTGTATGTCTGTCTCCCCCATCATCTCCCCACCCTTATCACACCACTCATCACTGTATAATGTGTCTGTCTCTGCCTCTTTCTTCTTCTCCCCACACTTATCGCACCACATGACACTGTATAAGGTGCCTGTCTCTGCCTCTTTCTTCTTTCCCCCACCCTTATCGCACCACACAACACTGTGTAATGTATTTGTCTCTGCCTGGCTCTCCCCACCCCCTCACACACACATACACTTATCGCGCCACATAACACTGTATGATGATGTGTCTGTCTCGTCTCTGCTTCTCTCTTCAGCCCACTCTTCTTCATCACACTTCGCCACACTCTGTGTATGTCTGACTCACTCTTCATCCCAGGGACACACTGTAGATATCTATCTGCCTCTGCCCCTCCTTGTCACCGGACATACCTCTGCCCCTCCTTGTCGCTGGACACTGTGTATATCTGCTTCTGTTTCTCTCTTCATTCCAGTAGACAGAATTTTCTGTCTGCGTGTCTCTCTTTCTTCACCCCAGACCACTGTGTGTCTGTTTCTGTCTTTCATCATCCCACCAAAGTCAAACAGGGTGGTTCTATCGTTAATCAGTCATAAGGTAGGCAGCAGGCTTAATTCAGTATGTGTTGCATATCTATCAATGTATGTATATATATATATATATATATATATATATGTGTGTGTGTGTGTGTGTGTGTGTGTGTGTGTGTGTGTGTGTGTGTGAGCAGCAATGCAGGGTTCTTCTGGTGGGTAGCCTCTGTGGAGTGCTGGTGCTGGGACGGCTACAGAATGAGCCAGCTGTGTTATGATGCATGTGTAGAGAGTTGGTCATGAGAATACTGACACATTCATATTGCATGTCAAAGATATAGCAAAACGGACAGATAGGCATTTGTAGATGCATAGGTATACATACATACGCAGACTTTTCTGGTATATCTGGGCTATTTCAGTCGCTTTCTGTGTACACTCTACCATGGCTCTCACGCTCTTGTTTCCGTTCACAGAATCTTTTATCTGAATACACCACTGTGTCTGCTGTATTGTGGTACTCTGGTTCTGATGGGTGTCATCCTTTACGCTTACTTCGTCACCACTGGCTGTGACCCCTACGCTGCTGGCTACGTCAAGAACAAGAACCAGGTCCTCTGCTGTTTTTGCTCTGTCTCTGTCTCTCTCTGTGCGCGTGTGTGTGTCAGAGAGAAAGACAGACAGAGAGAGATATAGTGAGAGTGTTTGTCTTTGTGTGTAAGTGTACCTGTGTGTGTATTTATGTGTACTTGTGTGTATGTGTGCCTGTGTATTTGCTGTCGGGGATGGGGTGTCTTTTCTTGTTTTCTTTTTGTGCAGAGTTCTACAACGTAATGCGCAGTTTTATCTTTGTGAGATTTAAAAGTTATTATAACCTTGATAATGCTTTGTTCTACCGCGTTGTCTTGGTTCGATCGGTCTGTATTGATGTTTTGTTGTCACGTGTTGTATTGCATTGATTTGTTTTGCGTAATATTTTGTTGTTGTATTTGACGTAATTGTTCCACAGCGTATATATGTGTGTTTATATTTATTTTGTTTGTACTTTTCTTTTTAGTTTAAAACAGCTGACTTATTTTACTAAATTTATTTTTCACCCTCGTGTGCGACATATGGTGGGGGGGAGGTCTTATGTTTGACATTAACACACACACACACACACACACACACACACACACACACACACACACACACACACATATATATATATATATATATATATATATATATATATATATTTATCTCTGTGTGTGTGTGTGTGTGTGTGTGTGTGTGTTTGTGTGTGTGTGTGTGTGTGTGTGTGTGTGTGTGTGTGTGCTCATTAAATCACAATAAGTATGTTATAGCTCAGTGTCGTTTCGTTGCGGAAGTATTGTAGGTATAATGTTACTACAGACTTGTATGTGGTTTTATCTCTCTATGTGACTGTCAGGTAGCACCCTATTTCGTTGTGCAAGTTCTGAAGGAGTTACCAGGGATCACGGGGCTCTACATGTCCATGCTCTTCTGTGGGGCTCTCAGGTCAGTCACATCCTGTTCATTTTCTGTCTGTTCAGTTCTCCTTCTTAGTTTTCTATTAATTTTATTTATTTTGATTACTCATTTCATTCTTGAGCTGTTATGTCAGTCACTGTACCATTTCTGTCTGTACGCTTCTCCTTCATGTGGCTCAGCTTTCTATGTTTATTTTCTGTACTCACATTGTTTCTCATGTTGTTTCATGGTGAAATGTTGGCGAATTTCCGGCAAACAGCAGTGAATGCATACAATGTAATGAGCACCACTCAGAACTAGAGATACGTTCTTGCACGTGTAAAACAACAGCTATGGTTTATAAACCGCTGTAAAACTGTACTTTTTTTTTTTGACACATCGATTTTACAAACGCAGTTTTCAAGCTGTTCATGTTGCACGTGTGACTGAAACAACTGTTAGTGTATTCAGTCAGAGGCCAACGAAAGACCATATTTGCATTTTTTGTATTTGTATTTCTTTTTATCACAACAGATTTTTCTGTGTGAAATTCGGGCTGCCCTCCCCAGAGAGAGCGCGTCGCTACACTACAGCGCCACCCATTTTTAGTATTCTTTCCTGCGGGCAGTTTTATTTATTTTTCATATCGAAGTGGTTTTTCTACAGAATTTTGCCAGGAACAGCCCTTTTGTTGCCGTGCGTTCTTTTAAGTGCGCTAAGTGCATGCTGCACACGGGACCTCGGTTTATCGTATCATCCGAATGACTAGCGTCCAGACCACCACTCAAGGTCTAGTGGAGGGGGAGAAAATATCGGCGGCTGAGCCGTGATTCCAACTAGCGCGCTCAGATTCTTTCGCTTCCCAGGCAGACGCGTTACATCTAGGCCATCACTCCACTTATGCAGGATGCATAATCTAAATCATCTCTCTATTTAAAAAAAAAAAAAAAAGAAGAGAATGTACAGGCTTCTGTGGAACCTAAGGTAGACTCTCAAGGCTTGACCAGCGTGATGGTCGTCAGGCGAAGGTTAGGCATCTGGTCTTTTTTGTTTAATTGGTGTAGCATATATGGACCAGTCCGCATGCTTTGACACTTCTTTGAAACCGAAACACTTTCTATCCATTTTCCTGCTGCATGAGTTGTTTCCATTTCTTTGCAGAAGTTTCACTCCTTAAGATAGAACGTGGTTTTGCTTTTAAAATGAAGCGCGTGCGCGCGCGCATACAGACGGAGAGAGACAGACAGACAGACAGAGACAGAGAGACAGAGCGAGAAACTGTGTTAATGTATCCATATTGGTGGTTTTCAGCACTTTATCTTCAGGAATCAACGCCCTAGCAGCCATCACAGTAGAGGACGTGTTGGCCAAACCTTTGACGGGGATGAAAGACACCACGGTTACCCTCATAGCCAAAGGCATAGGTAGCTCTCTCTCTCTCTCTGTCTGTCTTATTCTGTATGTCTGTCTCATTCTCTTCGTCGTTTGCGTCAGTTGAATTATCCGCTTTGGCACTAGAGCTTTAAACGCTATTTGTCAATAAAGAAATTTGTCATTGTCATTGTTATTCTCTCTCTCTCTCTCTCTCTCTCTCTCTCTCTCTCTCTCTCGTAGCTACAGGTGTATTCGCTCATACCTTATTCCACACAATGTAAGCACATGTCTCAAAATCAAGAGTGTATGTTTCTGATACTGTTCTATCATCTGCCTAAATAGTCACTAGTTTAAGCTGCATTGAAATTAGCTTGAACTTTTGATGTTTTAATTATTTTCATCATATGTTATTTATCTTTGTAGTTTAAAGCACAAAACCACGCGGAGAAGGCTCGTGGGAAGTGTTTGAGTATGTGCGTAAGCGCCTCTGTGTGTGTGTGTGTGTGTGTGTGTGTGTGTGTATGTGAGAGAGAGAGAGAGAGAGAGAGAGAGAGAGAGAGAGAGAGTGCTTGTGTGTGTGTGTGTGTGTGTGTGTGTGTGTGTGTGTGTGTGTGTCTCCTCTGTGTGTGCGCGCGCGCCAACTTTGCTACGTGTACAGTGGCAGGGTATGGATGTCTCAGCCTGGCGCTGGCCTACCTGATGCAGAACTTGTCTGGTCCTGTCACACAGGTAATGTACGGCACTCTGGTTCCCTCCTTGCCTTGAAACTTCCCTCTTCTCTCAGCGATGTTGTATTGTATTGTATTGCATTGTATTGTATATTGTATTGTATTGTTGGGTTACGCTGCTGGTCAGGCATCTGCTTGGCAGATGTGGTGTAGCGTATATGGCTTTGACCGAACGCAGTGACGCCTCCTTGAGATATTGATACTGATACTGTATTGTATTGTATTGTATTGTATAGTATTTCTCTTTTTTGTCACAACATAGTTATCTATGTGAAATCCGGGCTGATCTCCCCAGGAAGAGCGCGTCGATACGCTTAGAGCGCCACTCGTTTTCTTGGATTTTTGTTTGTTTGTTGTTTTTTGTTTGTTTGTTTGTTTTGTTGTTTTTTTCTCCGTGTAGTTTTATTTGCTTTTCCGATCGAAGTGGATTTTTCTACTGATTATTGTCAGGGATAACCCTTTTGTTGCCGTGGGTTCTTTTACGTACGCTAAGTGCATGGGCACACGGGACCTCAGTTTATCATATCACCCGAATGACTAGAATAGAAGAAAATATGTCTTTATTATCAAGTGAACCGGGGTCACCAGGAATATTAGTAGTGGGGAGTCGGGGGCGGGGGGGGGGCGGGGGGGGGGGGGGGGGGGGGGGGGGGTGATAGTACATAACAAGGTACGAACACAAATCAAAAATCATACACAAACACAGATACAGTAGAAATTAGGATACATACAAGTGTATATCAATATAAAAACTTGTGCATACTCACACATGCACGCACTGCACACACACATGCGCGCGCACACACCCCTACCCCCCCCCTCCCCCCACAGCACCCCCCCCCTCCACACACACACACACACACTACACTACACTAGTGTCCAGACCACCACTCAAGGTCTAATGGAGGGGGAGAAAATGTTGGCGACTGAGCCGTGATTCGAACCAGTGCACTTAGATTCTCTTGCTTCCTAGGCGGACGCGTTGCCTCTAGGCCATCACTCCACGCAATGTTTCGTTCTGGCATGTACATACGAGCAGTATATACTCTTGTATATGTGGTATGGTTGACTTTGTGTGTATACATGCAGATGTGTACACATATCCATGAATGTGTGTGTGAGTGTGTGTGTGTGCGTGTGCGTGTGTGTATGTGTGTTCTGGTCATCTGTGGTGATAGATTCGTTCGGGCTTCAGTTTAAAGGATCATTTTGTTAACTCACTTGTGTAAACAAAGTGAGTCTATGTTTTAACCCAGTGTTCGGTTGTCTCTGTGTGTGTGTGTGTGTCCGTGGTAAACTTTAACATTGCCATTTTATCTGCAAATACTTTGTCAGTTGACACCAAATTTGACATAAAAATAGGAAAAATTCAGTTCTTTCCAGTCATCTGGTTTTAAAACAATATTACACCTCTGAGATGGGCACATAAGATTAAAAAAGAAGCCAAATTATATGCAAACTGAATTTACTGTTATAGTCATATTTTTATTATTCTCTAAACTTGGCACTTTGATCTGATATTCTGAGACAACAACAAGAGCAGTCATTTTTGACTCACTTGTGTAAACAAGAGAGGCAAAGACTCACTTATGATGCACTTTTAAAAAAAACATCCAAGCTTTTTATGTATTGAGTATAATTTCAAAATGTAATGTTTAAGATGAGAAAGATCAGTTCTAAGCAAACTAAGTCCCCCAGCAGAGTAATTTCCCTTGTTTTACTGCCTGCAGCAAAACGTTTGCAATAAACAAAACTTTCATGCTTAGCAAAAGAAGTTCCTGTTTGAACAAAAAATGAAAATAATGACAGATCTTTTGTTGAGTCGAATATCAGATCAAAGTGCAAAGTTTAGAGAATATAAAAAATATAAATATAACAGTAAATGCATTATACTCAATACATAAAAAGCTTGGATTTTTTTAAAAAGTGTATCACAAGTGAGTCTCGAAGGCTTTGCCTCTCTTGTTTCTTTTTTTATATAATTTTTTGTTCAAACAGGAACTTCTTTTGCTAAGCATGGAAGTTATATTTATTTTGCATGTCTTTGGTGCAGATAGTAAAAAAGGGAAATTAACCTGTAATTAATGCTAGGGGGCTTAATTAGCTTTAAACTGATCTTTCTCATCTTAAACATTGTATTTTGAAATTATACTCAATACATAAAAAGCTTGTGTGTTTTACTCTCAGTGTACAGGGCTTTCACTATGTTCATTCGCCAAAGTGGTCTTTTTCGGAAAATACTAAAATCAATATGACGAGTGGACTATATAGATCTATTTGCTGAGCCCTGAAGGTCATGGGCAAAAATCAATTGGGTACACATATTTATACATATTCAAGCGCGTGCTCATATTCTTCGCGAACGCGAACGCGAACGACGCCATTTTGTTTCAAGTTGTTGACCAGCGCCTTCAATCCTATATTCAATCGACAATACACGATAACATGTGATGGAAAGTTGGAGGAGACTGTTAAATATTTATCCAGAGACAGATTTGTGAACGTCTCATCACTTACTGGATTATGCCTCAAACTGCCACAAAGATATCCACAGAATCAGTCGGAATTCACAGTGAAAAATAATAAACCATGAGAGTTAATACCCTTGAATTGATGAAACGCAAAAATTTCCAGTCTTGACTTTTCTCAAAATGAAGTCCTTTTCACTTCATGCGACGTTTAGAAGTACTTGTACTTGGCTCTACATGTTATTAGTTTAACAAAATACTCAATTTTCATATCAACTTTAAAACTATAGGACTAGAATGAACATAAAAGAGAAATTGAATCGACTGTGTCAACCGGGTGTAACTAAACTTTTACATCTATCTAGATCCAGAGAAAACGGCTAAATGTTGCAGTGTGATTGAGGCGATAGCCACGTTTCCTTTACCGCGGACTTAAAAAGAATTTTTAATTGCCTTTAAAGATTTTTTGAATGCCCAAGATACACCAGAATGATATGATTTAAACAGCGTTCTCACTGCGAATACCGCAATCGATTTATCGCCCTTTAAATAAGCATGTTTAAATATTATATTTTTGCACTTCAGTGGGGGGTGCGTGGGGGGCTTGTCCATTATGAAAGAAACACACACACACACATACACATACACACACACACACACTGAAACACGCACACACGCACACACACGCGCACGCAAGCACACGCACACACGCACACACACACACACACACACACACACACACACACACACCAGAAAAATAGAGAAACATTACCAACCTACCGTCACAATACACAAAGATAGTTCAGTCTGATACGCTGCTGTCTTGGATTGTCATTTCATAATTAAGATAATGCATTTACAGACTGCAAACACGTTTGAAGGTTACCTCCACAATCAACACTGAGTGCTGTTGAAGAACGTACAAGGGGGTTCGGTTGATTTGTTTGATGAACCACCAGTCTCGTGAACTGCAGGACAAAAAGAGTGAACGACTGTGTTTGCACGTATTTGTGCAGATGTCCGACAGTGTGGTGGGCGCCTTCGGCAGTCCTGTTCTGGGGGTCTTCTTTCTCTCCGCAGGCTTTCCCAGGTGTAACGTTTATGTGAGTGCATGCACACAACTCTCTGTCTGTCTGTTTTTCTGTTTGTCTGTCTATCACAAACGCTGACTGACTGAAACCATTTATTGTCAGATTAACTGTTTGTTGTACTGTGTGTGTGTGTGTTTTTTGTTTGTTTGTTTTGTTTTGTTTTTTTGTTTTTGTTTTTGTGTGTGTGTGTGTGTGTGTGTGTGTTCTCAAGGCCTGACTAAGCGCGTTGGGTTACGCTGCTGGTCAGGCATCTGCTTGGCAGATGTGGTGTAGCGTATATGGTTTTGTCCGAACGCAGTGACGCCTCCTTGAGCTACTGAAACTGAAACTGAAACTGTACTGACATTTTCGCAACCACACACACACACACACACACACACTCACACACACACATAAACAAACACAAATGCGCGTATGCTCAATGTCACATGCTGAAGGTTAACATTAATGTAATCAAATGGAGACATACATCATTTCTCACACTGTTGTTGGAAAGAGAGATAATGTCACATGCCAAAAGTTGACATTAATGTAATCAAATAAAGACATACGCCATTTCTTACATTGTTGTTAGAAAGAGAGGTAATGAAATCGTTGTTTGGTGGATCATTTTGTCGTAAACAGAGGTCGTTAATCTATGTGCCATTTATTTCATAAATCAACGTTGTTGTACGTGGGGATAATTACGCTTATGTCATTCATATTTTGGAAATACTACATTGCATGTGATTTGTCTTATTCTTGCTCATATTGATCCTTGTTTACAAGTTTCAATATTGCTGGGTTTTTTTTTTAATCATGTCACATAAGAATATTAGTTGAAAATAATGCTTTCAGAATCTTTATCTTGCATTTTTCACGTTCAAGAGACCTGGTCTTGGACATATCAAATCTGGAGGAGCCCATCCATCTCCAGATTGGATTTTCTTGTTGGGTTTACTCTCCAACATGCGGCAGGTAGTAGTACTGGAATACATGGTTACCGGCAGCAGAGGAGAACCAGTTGATGAACCTTTGAACAGTTCATTCTTTTGCGCCACACCCCAGCAACCCTTCACAGAGATAAGAAACACAAAGAAGACGAAGAAGCAGTTGAAGAATAAAAAAAATGAGTTGGGCATGTGTATGAGCATGAAGCGGATGCAGGCACTATATATGCCGATGTACACATATGTATGACCTGGGAGATTGAGGGTGTGGGGGTGGGGAGGGGTTGACCTCTACCCTTAACCCAGACACAGCCTAGGCTCAAACCAAGGACCAAAGCGGACACACCATCCACTTTTTCTGCCAAGGACATCCTACACAGTAAAAGCGGATGCATGAAGAGGGTGAAGGAAAGGAAGGATCCGAGCACTGAAAGGCCAGTGCTCTGTCAACTCGGCTATCGTGCCTATCTGGGGCCATCCGTTCGTTTATTTATTCATAGTCTGTTCATCTAAGATGATGATATTAGACTGAAAATAAATGATATTAATATTATTATTATTTGGATTATTATCATTTCTATCATAATGATGATTGTTATTATTAATTAGAAATCAACATTTCTGTATGTTCGAATGAAAAGGGGGACGGTTGAGGTGGAGGGGAGGAGGGCAAGGGGGAGGGGACTAAGAAAGGAATAGAGAGAGAAAGAGAGAGAGAGAGAACAAAATGTGGAAAAGATAGAATACATAATCTAAAATGGAGAGGGTGAGTGTCAGTGATTGGAGAAAGAAAAAACATAATATTGGAAGGGTTTGTGTGAGAGGCAGGACAGGGGAAGCAGGATTAGGACAAAAAATTATCAATAATTAAAATTTTATATTGTATGCATTACTTCTGTAGATTATTATTTGAAGAGAGGTTCATGTGGGGACCTACAATAAGCAACCAAATGGACTATTTAACACATAACTAGCTAACTTTAATAAAGAAGGGTTTGAAACATATAACTGGGGTCGTATTCAAGACAAAAATCATTTTGCCTGAAGGCAAGTTAGCCTTGACATGGCAGGGACCCACAGTTACAGTTTGCCTTGACATGGCAGGGACCCACAGTTACAGTTTGCCTTGAAGGCTTGGTTATCTTTGTATTCAGGACACACAAAGTGCACTCGGGCAGCTAACCCGTGGTCTATAAATAAAAATCCCGGGGATACCCTTCTGCACATGCTCTTTTACTTCGCACCGCACCACAGTGTGACGATTCTATAAAAAAAAATAAATAAATAAAAAAAAACAATAAAAGCTTCAGTGGCAAAGCATTGATTGGAGTCAGCAACTCGTCAAATCTTGGGGCCACTTTCGCATTCTTACACATTGTCCTCCCTGCTTTTCAGCTAATTGCAAAAATAAGATAAAATAACAGAGTTTGGATTCAAAATTTTCTCTGGAATGAACGAATTTCGATGATCAGTATCGGGTATTCCAAAATTCATCGTCTGCAAGTGCACTCACTTCACAGCTACATACCTAATTCATATGGAATATAACAACGTTTGCCAGTATCAATACGTCATTTTTGACTGCCAAGCAAACAAAGAATAAATCAAACCATCAGAGGCGGTATCGAAGACACGGTTGCTCCACAAAACGCCTGTTTTCCCTCAACAAATCCAACGCAACAAAAGGGTTCGCCATATTTACCTCTGCTTTATGGGCTGTCACCCTTGGCAGATAGTAAGGGTAAGTTGCCTTTGGGTTTGTAGAATCACGGGTAGGCTTTTGTGTTCCTGAATACCGGCTACTGCTAACCCTCAGGCAGTTTGCCTTGCCTGAGGCAGATTACCTGCAGGCACACATTTACCTGCAGGCATGATGGCCTCTTGTATACGGCCCCTGAGAGACTGCCAAGGAGGAAGGTGGCGAGTTTTACTGAAAAGTCAAACTGGCCAGCTAGTTATTCGGATGAGACGATAAACCGAAGGCCCGTGTGCAGCAAGCTCTCGCCATACTGAAAAATAACACATGGCATTGCTAAGTGTTGCCTTATTACAAAATTATGTAAATAAATCCACACTGACAGGTACACTAATATATAGCACAATGGATTATGTGACTGGTCAGACGTCAGCTGAACAGATGGGGTATCGCGTAAATGGATTTGTACAAACGGAGTGACCCCTTTTAGAGGAACTGAAACTGAAAACCAGGAGACTGCCCTTGATGATTTCAGGGTGCTGGGGGCGGGATAGTGATGGGCAGTGCCCTCAGCCTTGTCATGGCTGTAGGGTCCACACTGTATGGGGCCCCCACCCCCTCCCTGCCCCCTGGACCCGTGGACCGCTGTGACGACACCAACAACACCAACACCTGGACGACACTCGCACCTTCCATGTGGAACGTGACTGTGGTGACGTTAGGGGAAGAGGGGAGGTTCACCACTCATAACACCACCACTGCTGGTCCTCATGTTAATGGGTGAGTTAGAGAAATAGAAGGGGCAAGAGAGAGAGGGAAGAGAGTGAGAGAGAGGGGGGGAAGACAGAGAGAGAGAGAGAGAGAGAGAGAGAGAGAGAAAGAGAGGGGAGAGAGAGAGAGAGAGAGATATCAGAACGTTGTGACTTTGGGGAACTAGTCCTTTATCTCTATCACTGTCCCACAGACCAACGTGCAGAAAACAAGTGACAGATAGTGCCCCTTCTTCCCCCAATTAAAACCAAAACGATGATTTTTGTTTAGCTTGATTTTTTTTTTTTTTTGCTTTGCTTTGCTTTTGCTGTTTCTGTTTTGTATTCCACTGCACGTGGTGTAGAGTATGTTCTGACTACTTCAGAGAACCGAAACTGAAGCTCAGTGAAAAAGAAAATAGAACATAAGACCTTAACACAGGAAGCAGGTTCTGGCCTGAAAGAGATTGCAACAAACATAATCAGCAGACTACGAGTAAATTGTTATATAGGTGTTTGCTGGAGTTGATAACGCCTATTCATTGAACCAGAAAAAAAAAACCACAATTTCCAGCGCACTTAACATTACCATTTGCTTTATACACAGAGCACTTGATGAGGTGACACGCATGTACAGTCACTGCTACTACTAATTATCATTGATACCATTTTTATTGTTTGTCGTTGTTGGTGGCGTCCGTCTGTCTCTGGAGACAATGGAACTCTGCACCAAGTTCGGTCAAGTTGTTGACTTGCAGCACCTGCTGTTACTGTTTTTGTAAAGCAATAATAATGATTATACTACTATATATTACTGCTAGTACTGCTACTACTACTACCACTACTAAGTAGTAGTAGCAGTAGTAGTAGTAGTTCATTTATGCTTTATTTATTTATCATCTTTTTATTTTATTGTTCGTCAAGCAATTATTTTATGTGTATGTGTATAATATGGACAACAAGCTAGCCTTGTTTTATAATGCTGGTGTTGTCCTCGCAGAGACAGTGGGTTTTCTGTGTGGGACATCTCTTACCTGTGGTTTTCCGTCATCGGTTTCTGGGGCACTGTCTTGTCTGGCATTGTCATCAGTCTGCTTACAGGTAACATGACTGTTACAACCCTCTCATAGTAAAAGTTAGATTGACAGTATTACTTCCGTCATATGTAGAGCTAAGATGACATTATTTATAACTGACTATACTTCATCCTTCATAATAGAGCTAATATGATATTTCTTATAACTAACATGGCTGTACTTCAACCTCCATAGGTAGAGCTAAGATGACAATTTATAGCGAACAATACTATTACATCCTTCGTAGGTAGAGCTACGATGACATTACTTATAGCTTACACGATTGTACTTAATCCGTCATAGATGTAGAGCTTTGATGACGTTATCTATGACTAACATAACTGTACATCATCCATAAAAAAATAGAGCTTTGATGACGTCATTTATAGCTAACATGATTGTATTTAATCCGTCATAGATGTAGAGATAAAATGCAATTACTTATAGCTAACATTAATTACTGTACCGCATCTGGCATATACAGAAATATCATTATTTATAGCTAATATAACTGTACTTCATCCTTCAGTGGTAGAGCTAAAATATGACATTATTTATAGCTAATATGACTGTACTTCATCCTTGATAGACGGAACTGAAATTGTAGTTAAGGTGACATTGTTACATCCCTTACAGCTGTAGTTGACAACACATCCATTAAAGTTGTAGTTAAGGTGACATTTCTGCATCCCTCAAAGTTGTAGTTAAGCTGGCATCGATGCATCCCTTAAAGCTGTAGCTAAGTTGACATAACTACATCCATTAAAGCTGTAGTTAAGGTGACATGATTACATCTAAAAGTTACATCCCTTCAAGTTATAACAAAGATGGTATTATGACAACCCTCTTAGATACAGATAAGGTTAAATCTGCATACCTCTAAATCTGGCTAAGGTGACATCATTGCATCCTTCTAAGTTATAACAGAGGTGATATATTACTTGTTTGTAATATAGCTACGGTGGTATTTATATTTCACAGCTGTAGCTAAGGTTATGTTATAACACCCCTCTGATTGTTGCGTAGGTGATATTATATCCTTTATAGTTACACGTAAGATGACATAATTACATCCTTTATATATGTAACTAAGGTGACATGATCACAATTCTCATCCCTTTAGCGAATGTGACACAAGTGCATCCCTCATTATTAGACCGTGTGTGTGTGTGTGTGTGTGTGTGTGTGTGTGTGTGTGTGTGTGTGTGTGTGTGTTTGTGTGTGTGTGTGTGTGTGTGTGTGTGTGTGTGTGTGTGTGTAGGCTGTAAGGAGGAAACAAAGAAGGTGGATCCCAGGTTGATATTCCCGTTTTGCCGGAAGCTGTACGGAATGGCAGAACCTGAAGACACGACAGAGGAGGACAATGCCTTTTCTCTGACGGTAAGTGCTCTCCCTTGTTCTGTTGTCTAAATTTACGTCTCCGTCTCTTTCTCTCTCTGCCCCTGGGCTAGGTGGGAAACACAAAGCATGTTAATACCCACTTGCTTGTCTTATTTCTCCGGTTAGATAAAAATTTGTTCAGTTTCATTTTTCTCTTCCTCTCTCTCATTCGGTCTCAGTTGTGTGAACTTGGTCGATTTGCTTGTGTTGTCCCAGCAAGTAAGTTCATTTTTGTGAATATTTCGATGTGTCTTTCAGAATGTTCCATGACTCATCTTGCCGGTAAATTTATTTTATCTTTTCTCAGCCACACATTTTGTTTCATCCTCATTCCTGTTTATATTCCGATTGACTTTCTTATGTTACAGAAGCCTTATGAAAAGGAAATACCTGAGGAAGATGGCATGGAAACGTCCAGTTTCATCAGCTGAGAGTCAGAGGGGAAGGCAAAGTGAACGTAGATAATGCAGTCCACTTCTCCACAAGAGGCATGCTGACATGGGCATAACAATTTGTTTAATGGTTGAACATATATTTTCAGTATCAGTTAGAGTTCCTCAAGGAGGCATCACTGTATTCGAACGAATCCACACACGCTACACCACATCTGCTAGGCAGATACCTGACTAGCAGCATAACTCAAAGCGCTCAATCAGACCTTATTTATTTGTGTACCTATCAGACCGGATTTCGTCTTCGGAATTTTGCCAGATGACAACTCTTTTGTTGTCATAGTTTATCCTAGTGCACCAAATGAGTAGTGCACACTAGACCTCAGTTTATCATCTCTTCTGAATGACTTGACGCTCCCTTTGATTTTCCATTCAATCATGGGAGAAAGAGAGTGCGTGAATCGAACACAAACCCTCAAGACCACTGTATCGGCAGACAGACATCTTAACCATTCTGGCACCTTCCACTTCTATCTATGTGTAACCAGTTATGTTTTGTTAGGCTGTGGTTATATGTGAAATGCTTTTATTTGAGAACATATGTTTATTACTCTTGTTTAATCAAGTTATCCGCGTGTGTGGGGTGGGTGGTGGTGGTGTTGGTGGGGGTGGGGGTGGGGTGGGGTGCGGTGCGGGTGTGTGCTGATTATCTGGTTGTGGTTTTCCGCAATTCATCTTTATTCTTATCTTATCTGTCTATTATAATTAATGTGCAGTATAGTAGGCTATGTTTATAATTATATTCAAATAATGTTTCTTAATTCTTTCTGTTTTTACATTAAGAATACTAGTTATTACCTGCAGTGTGTGGATGTATGTATGAAACGATGTATGTTAATTTTTTTACATTTGTATCTTCGTAATATTTGTAGGGGCTGTTGTTGGTTTTTACAGTTATGGTCCCCATGTTGTTTACTTGTTTATGTTGTGATAATGCACCTGACCAAATTTCTCCAGTTGGAGATAATAAAGTTATTCTTATCTTATCTTCTTATCTTATCTTATCTTATATATATGTGTGTGTAACCAGTCATGTTTACACGTTACGTTCACCCTATTTAGGGCACATCAGTGCTTATCTATCATCCTCGGAGAAAAAAATGTCATGGCATACCACAACATATCTTTGAAAGAAAATAATGTTATGTTTTGATTGTTGAATAACATTCGTAGGAAATATCCACTAAAGTACATGGTTACAAATTTGGAAGAAGGATTATTCCACAACCTATCACGTGTACAAATTTGAAATCATAAATGAGTAATTCGATAATATATCACTATTTTCTGTTGCGCCAGAGCGTAAGAAATTAAAAAGATTACCCAATAAATCATATGTGATTGAAACATGTTTGTTTGGGGGACACAGTGTGTTATTTACATCTCTCCCTTTTTCGCTTTTTGTATCCAATATATCTCTCTCTCTCTTTATATATATATATATATATATATATATATATATATATATATATATATATATATATATATATATATATATATGTGTGTGTGTGTGTGTTTCTACTTGCATAGTGACACAGAAAGAGAGAGACAGAGACAGAGATAGAATCAGTCAGATTGACAGACAGACAGGTTTTCTGTTGTCTGAAGAGAGCGAAGAACACCCCAATACTAAGGGCCACCAGCAGACACATTCACAACGGTTGTTTTTGTAATATTAGATTTAACTGTCTTGTCACCTGTTCGAACGCAAACCATACTATATTTTCCACACCATTCACACCCAAAGTCACGTGTTTCTTTATAATTTCCAATTGCTTTAAAGACCTCTTCATGCAAAATAATATATGGCCATGCTATTGCTTCATTCTTCATTCTGAAAAGACAGGAATATCCATGTTCATTGATCGTATCTAAAATTTCGAGAATCCTCCTCTTCCTACCCACCCCACTCTGCCCTCTACTGAAATCATATTTATAGTGTGTGTGCCTGTGGGTGGATATGTGTGTGTGTTCTGCTGCAACCGCCTTCCTCTCCATTGAGCCATGAAGGTTTCTTCCGCAGAGTTCGCCGGATCCAGTCTTCACATGCTTGGATAGACAAACCCTAACTCACCGAGGGTGTGAGACCCGTCGGCTACCCTCACCTAGTTTAGCCAGCCTGTCAAAGCCGTTGCCCGGGGATTGGGCGCTGCCGCACGCTAGCAGCTTTTAGGACCCATAGGTGAGAGCTGGGTGCCGGTGGGGACCAATAGAGGACGAACCATTCACGGAGGGGCGTAACAAGCCCCCCCCCCCCCCCCCCTCTAGAGATACTACCCCTCCCGTGCACCCCCTAACCCCATGTGGAGTGCTGAGGACAGGATGAGGCACATAGGACATTCTGGTCATCCACTGCATCCGTTTCCATCTCCAGTCGTCTTGACCTTGTCTTGCCACTGGATACAGACGGTCTCAGACAAGAGAGTGAGGTCGACGGTGCGCAACTCCTCACTATAAACAAAGTCATCGCGCAAGTCATCATCCTTCATCCCATACCATCATTTTCCCCACGCCCTGTGGCGACATGCGAGCGACGAAGCGACAGGTGTGGGTACACTGGCAGTCGTAGCAGCAGACCTGCACACAGGCGGCTCAGGCCATAGGGTCGTTTTTCACCAACTGGAGGAGCGGTTGAGATCAAAAGCCCCCTGAGCGACAGAGCAGCCCTCTTCAGGACAGCACTGCTCACCTCCATGGCATGAGGAAGGGGCTAGAAAAGATGCCCTAAATATTGCCTTCTCCACACCATCCTAGTCAGCATACCGCGGCTGACGGGGACCCTACTCAAGCAGTCGACACACAAAGGAAAGAAAGAAGAAAACAAGGAGCACCCCATTGACCATTGCCACATGGAACGTGCGTACGCTTCTGGACAGAGGCGACTCAGACAGACCACAGAGACGCACAGCACTCATTGCGAGTGAACTAGCCAGGTATAACATCGACATCGCTGCCTGAAGTGAGACCAGACTGGCAGAAGAAGGCGAACTCTGTGAGCGAGGTGCAGGCTACACCTTCTTTTGGAGTGGTCGCGGACCCGAGGAGAGACGTGAGGCTGGAATTGGCTTTGCAGTGAAGACAACCCTCGTTGGCAAGCTGGCTGGCCCCCAAAAAGGAGTGAACGATCGCCTGATGACGATGAAACTCCCTTTATGCAACGGGAAGAATTTTACCACCATTGTCAGCGCCTACGCTCCCACCATGACCAGCCCGGATGTGATCAAGGACAAGTTCTACGAGGACCTGAACGCTGTCATCACCACTGTTCCCAACGCAGACAAGCTCATCATTCTTGGTGACTTTAACGCGAGAGTTGGCTGTGACAGCACCTCCTGGGAAGGCGTAATTGGGAAGCATGGGGTTGGTAACTGTAACAGCAATGGTCAACTACTTATCCAGACATGTGCCGTGCATGATCTTCTTATCACAAACACCGTCTTCTGCCTCCCTACCCGTGACAGGACGTCATGGATGCATCCTCGCTCTGGGCATTGGCATCTCATCGACTTTGTCATCGTCAGGAAGAGGGACATGTGCGGCGCCAAGTCCTGGACAGACCACCACCTTATCGTCTCCAAACTCAACCTCCGCATCCAGCCCGAGACGGCCTCAGGGCATGAAAGCACCCAAACGCTTGAATGTCAACAAGCTGGAGCCAGGAAACATCAAGCAGAGCTTTGCTGACACTCTTGAGGAACGCCTTGAGTCCGTCGTGCTGGACAACTAGAATGTGGAGGCAGCATGGGGCGCACTGCATGAGACAGTGTACAACACTGCCATGGAGTGCCTGGGGCCTTCTGCCAGGAAGCACAAAGACTGGTTTGATGAGAACTGCACTGAGATCAAGCGGCTGCTGGAAGACAAACGTCAAGCCTACAGAGCCCACATTGAAGATCCCAAGTCACAGTCAAAGAAAGACATACTGAAAAGCACACGCAGCACCATCCAGCTGAAGCTGCGGCAGATGCAGGATTCCTGGTTGAGTAACAAAGCTGATGAGATCCAGGGCTTTGCAGACAGGAACGACATGAAGAACTTCTATAACGGCCTGAAAGAAGTCTACGGTCCCACCACCTCCGGATCTGCTCCACTCCTCAGTGCTGATGGTTCTACCCTAATCACTGACAAGGACGGGATCCTTGAGAGATGGGCTGAACACTTTGACAGTGAAATGAACCGCCCTTCCACCATCAATGATGAAACCATCGACCGACTCCCCCAGGTGCCAGTCAATGAGTCGTTGGATGCCATTCCAACTTTGGAGGAGACCCAGAAAGCTATCCGTCTGCTATCCAATGGCAAAGCCCCTGGCTCAGACTCCATTCCAGCTGAGGTCTACAAAGAAGGTGGTATGGCGCTGACTGAGAAACTTCATCAGCTGTTCCAGCTCATCTCGCAGCATGAGGCAGTTCCACAGGACTTCAATGACGCTTCCATCATACACCTGTACAAGCACAAAGGAAATCGTCAGGCCTGTGACAACTATCGTGGAATATCCCTGCTGTCCGTCGCAGGCAAGACTCTGGCCAGAGTGTTACTCAACCGTCTCATAGCGCACCTTGAGCAAGGTCTCCTACCAGAGAGCCAGTGTGGCTTCCGGAAAGAACTCGGGACTATCGACATGGTGTTTGCTGCCAGGCAGCTCCAGGAGAAGTGTCAGGAACAGAACGCCGACCTTTACTCCACCTATGTCGATCTGACCAGGCCTTCGATACTGTTAGCAGAGATGGCCTTTGGAGAATCGTGGCGAAGTACGGATGTCCCAGAAAGTTCATCACCATCATACGGCAGCTACACGATGGGATGCTGGCCCGAGTCCAAGACAACGGAGAGACTTCAGAACCATTCCCTGTCTCCAACGGAGTCAAGCAAGGGTGTGCTCTTGCCCCCGCCCTGTTCAGTCTCATGTTTTCAGCCATGCTGATAGATGCCTTCAGAGACGCTGACGTAGGCATTGGCATCAGGTACCGCACAATGGCTCACTCTTCAACCTCAGGAGGCTTCAAGCAAAAACTAAGGTGAGGACAGACACCGTCAACGACTTCCTGTTTGCTGATGACTGTGCTCTCAACGCTGCCTCCGAAGCTGACATGCAACACAGCGTCGACAAGTTCTCTGCTGCCTGTGACAACTTTGGCCTCAAAATCAGCATAAAGAAGACTGAGGTGATGCACCAGCCAGCTTCAGGAAAGCCTTACGTTGAACCAAACATCTTCATCAACGGGCAACGACTGAACGCGGTGGACAAGTTCACGTACCTGGGCAGTACACTCTCTCGCACAGTTGTCATCGACGACGAGGTGAATGCCAGACTCGCCAAAGCCAGCACTGCCTTCGGCAGACTCCATAAGAACGTTTGGAACAGGAGAGGCATCACCTTGGAGACGAAGCTCAAAGTATACAAGGCCATAGTTCTCACCACACTGCTCTATGGACGTGAATCATGGACGGTCTACAAACTCCACGCCAAAAAGCTGAACCACTTCCACACCACCAGCCTCAGAAAACTTCTCGGCATAAAGTGGCAAGAGAAGATCCCAGACACAGAGGTGCTCACTCGTGCAAACTTGCCCAGCACCTACACCATCTTGACGCAGGCCCAGCTGCGCTGGGCAGGCCATGTAGTTCACATGCCAGACCACCGGCTCCCCACGAAACTGCTGTTCGGCGAACTCCAAAATGGCAAGCTCTCCCATGGAGGCCAAAAGAAGCGCTTCAAAGACACTCTGAAAGCTTCTCTGAAGGCCTTCAGCATCAGCCACGACACATGGGAGCTGAATGCAATGGACAGACCAAAGTGGCGTTCAGCTGTCCACAAAGGCGCCAAATCCTGTGAGGCCAACAGAATTGCTGCAGCAGAGTAACGCAGACAGGCCAGGAAAAGCAGTGCCAGCAAGTCCCCGACAGCAGCCACCATCCCCTGTCCACACTGCGTCAGAACCTTCCGGGCGCAGATTGGCCTGACCAGTCATCTGCAAGGATGACTAGATGGTCCTCGTCGATCCCGACGGGCGAACCACCACATGTGTGTGTGTGTGTGTGTGTGTGTGTGTGTGTGTGTGTGTGTGTGTGTGCGTAGGGTATTTTTGTCGTGTGTGTGTGTATGTGTGTGTGTGTGTGTGTGTGTGTGTGCTTATACCTGCAGTTTGTAGCCTTGTCTTGGTGTATAGATAATACACATAAATATGTTGTTGTTTTCATGTGCAGAGGTATGTTTTTATGCACTATTGTAATGTATTGTTCCATTTTAGGTGCTAAAAGCACATTACATGGGGAGTTTGCGCCATACATGTGCTACCTGCTCTATTGACTCACTTGTGTAAACAAAGTGAGTCTATGCTTTAACCCTATGTTCGTTTCTCTCTCTCTCTCTCTCTCTCTCTCTCTCTCTCTGTGTGTGTGTGTGTGTGTGTGTGTGTGTGTGTGTGTGTGTGTGTGTGTGTGTGTGTGTGTGTGTGGTAAACTTAAACATTGCCATTTTCTTGTCAATACCAAATTTGACTTAAACATAGTGTGAAAAAAATCTTCACAGTCATAACAATAACCGGTTGTAAGTCCCCCGAATTAAGCCGGGTTTTTTTCCGAATCATTAACAGTTTTTTTTCCTTGAAGTTCATTCGTAAATCCGAAAATTCTGAAAACCGCTTCCCACTGAGTTAGGCCAACGAGAAGATAGGTTGTGTTCAAAGACGACATGACCTCGTTTTTTCTTGTTCACAACAAAAAGGAAAGAAATACAAATTCTGGACAGAACACAGAAAGTGATACTAACTACACCATCGACGTGTTTACTGCATATAAATATTCTAAAGTGGACACTGAATTAACTGGAATGAACATAAAAGAAAAATTGAATCGATCGTTTCTTTAGGCTCATCATAGGCCTCGACTGGTTCGTGCAGATCTAGAGATCTACTTATGTGTTGTGGCGTGCTTGAAAGGATGGCGAAGTCTCCTTTACCGCCGAAATAAAAGAATAATCGAGATATGATAAAAACACACCATTCTATGATTTAAATGGTGTTATTACGTCCACTAAAATCACATCTGTTTATCCCAGGAAGAAAACGTCAACATTACTTTAAGTATTAAATTTAGTCAAGTGACGTCAAATGAACTGCAGCAGTGGGGATTAGTCTGCTTGCTACGGAACTGAACACCCATGGTTCGGTCCTGCTTGTATGTACTTTTTTTTCTCCCAAGCTTATTTTACATATCATATTTAATACAGAACACTTTTTCAATGATTTTTTTTCAATTACTTTTTCCCCTCTTCTCATGATTCCTTTACTGGATAAAGCACGAAGCACAAGTGAGTCTTGAAGGCTTTGCCTCTTGTTATCATTATTATCATCATTATCATCATCATAGACAGATAGATATCGTCCTGCTCTCATCTTTAACCCACACTCATAAATCCCCCCTCCCCCACCCACCCCAACCCCCTCTCCCAATTCTCACTCTCAGAACCTTCCTTCCTCTCATTTTCTTCCATCCTTCCCTCCCTCCCCCCTTCATTTTGCACAAGCTCCCATTCCACATTTGCTATCATTATTTGTGAAACTGCATAATTGTTGCATATCTGTTTTGCATGTGTGTGTGTGTGTGTGTGTGTGTGTGTGTGTGTGTGTGTGTGTGCAAGTGCACTTCTATTTCTTTATCAAGAAAATAAACTGTCGGTTTCAACCACTGAATAACGTTCTTTTTTTTCTTCTTTTTTTTCTGAGACACCGAATGCTCATGGTCCACAAAATGCTGCCTGTACAATTCAAATTATTTATCTTTTCATTTCTTCATCATCTTATGAAAATATACCTGCCTTGATGATTTGGTCCTTTACTTTTTGTGAAGACAATGCACTGGTGGACTAATAGTTGTTTGTTTGTTTTTTGGTGGAAAAGGCGCTGTCAGGGATACATCCACGCTGAGGCACATTTCAGTGAAACGATACAGTTTTCCTATGATTTTGGGAAAAAAAAATTCTTTAGTATGTGCTTTTTCCCCTGTTAGTGATATAAGACAAGAGAAAGCCCCAACCGATATGGATATTTATGTAATGTAAATTGATCGATTTTGTCGGGTAAGTACTTTACATTGGTGAGATACTAACTGACTGGAGTGGTGCGAAAAACTATGTTGACGTATCCTCGATAGGGCCCCCCCCCCCCCCCCCCCACCATAATTCAGACGTATCCTCGTTTAATACCAACAGGGAGTGGACGTTCTTGCTTGATACAGTGGTTCTGTTTCATGAGCGGACAAACAGAGATCGAGAGAAACGCACAGATAGTTGCTTTCCTGCTTCTTCCACCATTCCTTTCTAAGAATTAATTCTTTCTTTCTTTGAAAAACAGAGGGATAGCAGTTGATTTATACTGTTTCAAATCTATATCGAGAAAAAAAAGAAGAAGTTGCATTCTGTTTTGTTTCTTTCATCAGTGTTTGCTTTTTTGTTATCTTTCTTTCTTTCCTTTTTTTTCTATTTTTGTAAATGCAATTCAAAACTACAGGAAAAGCAGTTGTTTTATATGGTTTCTTTTGATTATCCATAAACACATTTATTTTCATGACAGTTACTCAATGGCTGGCTATTTTTCTGACAATGATACAGTGTTTGATTGGTGAGTTGGATAGTCGGGCAATTCATTACTTGATAAGGTTTTTTTTTACGGTTTCGTTCGTTCAACAGAAAGGAGTTAATTGTTACAAAATGAAAGTGTTTCGATCGCCATCCAAAGGTGTCACTACTTTGAACACAAACACATTAGCGAGCCTATGTGCGCACGTACACACACGCATGCACACACGCACACACATGCATCATGCACATGTTGGCCTACACATATGTGCACACACACACGTGCACACTTGTACACACACATGTGTGCCACACACACGCACACACACACACACACACACACACACACACACACATAGACACAGACAGACAGACACATACGAAACACACATACACACACATGCACGTGAGTCAAGTGCATATAAACTATGCAACATAAAAATTTATTAATCTACGTGCTGTTATTGAGATGCACCTGCTCCCAAAATGTGTTTGTGATATTCACGATTAAATGAGAGTTGGAGGGAGGGATGATATGGAAGAACTCGGAATGTTTTGTCGAGTGTAAACCATTCCACTGAATGATATCATTTGATGTCATGCAGGCTACATGAGCAAAGAATTATGAAACAAAGGAATTACGGATAGCCGTTGTTTTTATGGTAGGACACACACACACACACACACACACAAACACACACACACACACACACACACTCACACGCAAACATGCACGTACACACACATACACACACTTACGCACACATATACACACACGCATAACTGATGACAAACCACAGCTGTTCATCAGTTGGCATGCTGACAACTATCGCGTTTTGAAATAGAAAACAGTGTTGTCAAGCATGGTCGACATTGCATGACCACCCAGCGTCCACAATGACGTGATGATGTGAATGTCAAAGGAAATCTTTGTGGCAAAGTGTATCTATATGATGATGTGAATGTGAAAGAAATCCTAATGGATATTCCACTGTTATTTTCCTTCTCCAGAACCTCTTTTTTTCCAAATGGAATACACGTATAAAGCTGTTCAGCTTTGTTTGTTTTTCATGATTGCAGAGTAACGTGAACAAGTGCTACTGTACATGGCACTAGCACTGTATTCACTAGAAAGTATGAGGCTGTGACAGCAAATGAAACTCGCAGGTCACAGTGAACCGATTGTTTTCGGTGCTGGTGAGTACAACGAAATTGGAAATGAAAATGAAATCGCAAATGAACATGAACCTGAAACTAAAACTGAAAATGACACACTGCAAAACATGGCAAAAAGCGAAGAATGGGCATACGTTTGTGGAAAAATAACAGACAAACGAACCTTACGATGTTCTGACTGCCCCAGAAAAATGCACTATGCCAGCACTGAGCTCCCTGTGTACCAACTGTGCATATTTGCAAAAACACAGCGGAAATTTACATGCAAGACATGCAGTGAATGTTTCTTGGATGAAAATATTGAAGAATTGCTTCAGACAAATAGAACAGATCTGATCAAGCATGACATACTTAAAAATGACGCAAAAATTATGGACGTCACACTTATGGAACAAGTTCTGAAGAGCCAAGATCAGACGGTGACGTCCACTCTGCGAAATCTAGAGTCCTCTGTCTGCAACCTGTCATCTTTTATTGCTGACTCATTGCAGACAGAAAAAAACACAGGAGCTGATTGAAAAACTGACCACAGCCCTGGATACATCAAACAACAGACAGGAGAGACATGGTACTGACACACACAGCCCCCCCAAAACAGCACGAACCACCCGGGAAGCAGAAATACAAGCAAATGCGAAGCTTAAGAAACAGAACGCTCTCCCTGCCACCCCAGTCCCGTCCACCAGCAAAGATTCAAAAACAAGCCTACAAACAGATACTTCAGCCAGCATCACAAAACAGTATACACAGCATGAAGAAACACACGTCCCCTCAAGTCACAGTAAAACACAAGGAGACAATAAAGAAGAAAAGAGCATCAATGTCAGCTGGGTTAACATGACCCAAGGAGAAAACAGACGATTCTGGCAGTGGTACTCACAGCGATGTTTCCAAGGACGACAACGCAATACTCAGAGATGACAACGAGCTCAACCACTCAGACTTGCCACGTGTTATTGTACTGCATGATTCAGTACTCAGTGGCGTAGACCCCAAGCGGCTCGGTCATTCTTATGGACTGAACGTGATGATGAAGAAGACACCCACTGCAGAACAGTGTACTTTTAACACCACGTCCGACAGTCCTGACTTGACTTACTTGACTTATTCCTCTTGATTCCGTGGGGAACATAGGGCCGCAACAACACTCCTCCAACGCACCCGGCTCTGGCTGGTCCTCTTCAGTTCGGCCCACGTCATTCCGGCCGCCCTTGTCTCTGCCTCAATGCTTCTCCGCCAGGTCTGCTTCGGACGGCCAACTTTCCTTTTCCCCTGTGGGTTCCAATCAAGAGCCTGTCTTGTGATGTTTGTTGCAGGCTTGCGTAGTGTGTGGCCTATCCATCCCCATTTCCGTTTCTTGATTTCCGTCTCCAGTGGGGTCTGTTTTGCCATGTTCCAAAGTTCTTCATTGGAGACAACCTCTGGCCATCTGATGTTCAGGATGTTTCTTAGACATCTGTTGGTGAATGTCTGAAGCTTGTGGGTGCTGGTCTTTGTCACTCTCCACGTCTCTGAGCCATAGAGTAGAACCGACTTCACGTTGGTGTTAAAAATCCGGATCTTGTTGCGGATTGAGAGGGCTGAGACAGTCCTGACACCGTCCTCATACATGTGGGTGTAAATGACTTTAGAAATCTCGACGCACAAGCAGCCAGCAATAAACAGACCTCAGCTGTCCAACAAATAAGAAGAGAAATGAAAGCAAGCAGCGAGATCGTTATCAGCAAGGACACACACACACACACACACACACACACACACACACGCTTTATCACACCAAAGAGACATTCGCATTTATAGGCCTGTTTACTGACATGAAACACAAACACAAAAGAAACACACAAAAAAACAGCCTAAGAAATCGACACGCTCTGTTAATCCTTTAGAACCAGTCGGTGGTGGCACGATGTGTTACGTTGTATAAAGCGCGAGTGAAAGGCAGTTCATTTCATACACACATATGCCACTCAACTGTCCTTGTGACTACACGCGTTCCCATAGTCTGTGGTCGATGAGTGCTGTGTGAGGTAATGCATTAATTGTGTTCTCTTTTAATTTTTCTGTGACTGTTATCTTCTTCTTCATATTTTTCTTCTTCTTCTATTTCTTCTTCTGCTACGTCTTCTTCTTGTCCCTTCATAAAAGTTTATTCATGCGGAATTTCTTCTCCATATTTTCACCCTGATGTCCTTCTGTGGGAAGATTTAAAAGATACTTTCATTCACTTTCTCATTGTCTCTCTGTCTGTCCGTCTGTCTGTCTCTCTTTCTAGAAATTTCAACTTTTACTACAGTAAGCACTGTTCATGAAGCAATTCAGCTTCATTCAATAGCGATAGAAAATCAGCTAACTATTTGGGCAATGTCAAAGTGTGTCTGGACAGATACGGCTTTTCTGAGGTGTGGCTCAAAGGCATTGCTGCAAATGGGAGTGTGTTTCTAAAACGTTGAAACATAGGGGGATATATTGTTTTCTGCAGTCATGGATATCCAAAATGAATACTAGCCGATTACTGTTTTGATAGATCCTTTGAATCACTCCTATAGTGAGAACAATATCTTATACTGATAGCTATTAATAACCTTTCTTTTTTAGGCCGGTGACTTATAATAATTATTTTGTTGAAGGAGCGGAAAGTCGGGAAAGACATGGAATCAGGACACAGCACACCCGATATACATGTCCGTACTTTTCCTTTTTGTCGCATTTCATACCTGGTCAGTCATCTGACCAGAGCCTGCTCTCTATCTCTCTTGCTGTGTTGCGGGCAGTGTGTGTCGTGTGTGTCCCCACAATGGCTGACACCTCGCTACGTATTGCTGCACTGTCTTCTTCTCACTGTTTTCTTCTCCTAGTTGTCTTCTTCTCTTTTAGTTCTTCTCATTATCTCTTCTCTTCTTCTTCTTCTGCGTTCACTCGTATGCACACGAGTGGGCTTTTACGTGTATGACCGTTTTTACCCCGCCATGTAGGCGGCCATACTCCGTTTTCGGGGGTGTGCATGCTGGGTATGTTCTTGTTTCCATAACCCACCGAACGCTGACATGGATTACAGGATCTTTAACGTGCGTATTTGATCTTCTGCTTGCATATACACACGAAGGGGGTTCAGGCACTAGCAGGTCTGCACATATGTTAACCTGGGAGATCGTAAAAATCTCCACCCTTTACCCACCAGGCGCCGTCACCGTGATTCGAACCCGGGACCCTCAGATTGACAGTCCAACGCTTTAACCACTCTGCTATTGCGCCCGTCGATCTCTTCTCTTAATTCTTTTCCTTTAGTTTATAACTATTGTAAATAAACCAACAGAAAACCCCATTTGTGACTGGCCTCTATATGTTCCTGGCCTGTGCGTGGGATCTTGTCTATCCTTTCAATTAATCATATTTAGTTAAGTCTTTTGTGCCGTACCCTTGAATAACCAGTCGGAGCACGGCCACATTTATTCACCTTTTTTTTCTCAAGGCCTGACTAAGCGCGTTGGGTTACGCTGCTGGTCAGGCATCTGCTTGGCAGATGTGGTGTAGCGTATATGGATTTGTCCGAACGCAGTGACGCCTCCTTGAGCTACTGAAACTGAAACTGAAACTTCCTTTTTGTACATACTGCGAGTACCTGTGAATTATTTACATGATGGAATGCCCTGAGTTGGCGTGTGCTCCATAGATACCAGTATCCACATAGTCTCAACGCATTATCAATGACTTTTATCAACTTCTTTGATTTTCATCAAGTTTCATTTGTTGTAAAAGGTACCTTGAAAACTTTTAATCCATGCTAATTATATTTGCTTTTTGACTCAGTTGTATAAACAATGTGAATCAAGTGATCAGAAACTCTAGGGAGAGCTGGACAGTACAAGGTCTTCAGATAAGAAGCCCCCCTAAGTCAAGTGTTTCGGCCCTGAACTCCTTACACTATAAAGGGGCCGGGAGGCACCCAATCTCATGACTCTTGGATGCCCTTGCATTGCCGCCTTTTCTTTCTTTTTTTTCTGTTTTCCTGGTCCTCAGCAGGTTCGAACCCGTGCCTCCAGGGTGGTCGCCACTTCAGTACTGAGTCACCTTTTCTGGCAGACGTTTTAACCACTGAGCCATCATATGCCTAGTTTGAGTAGGGAAATTTAATCCTTATGAAGTTTACTTTCATTCCTCCTCGACCAGATCCAGCTGGAACTCTTTTCTGCTGCTTCTGCCATTGCCTTAAGAGCTATGTCCTCTCTCTGCCAGAAATCGACAGCTGTTTCATGAGGCTGTGGGCAGATGCGCCCACAAACCCTCTTGTACCAATCTCTATGGCAAGGATTTTGGCTTGGAAGCCATATTCTCTGGCTAGGCTAGCATACTTCTCAGTCTTGTAGATGTGGGCTTCCTCCATTCTGCTTTCGTATGGCACAGTGAGCTCAATCAGAATCGCTTGTTTCGTTGCCTTGGAGTGGAGTACTATGTCAGGTATCATGCCGCTCTTGCTGATGATTCCTGGGTGTTTCTTCCCCTCTGGTAGGTCAACTGTGCATTCCCAATCTTCGGCACCATCAAGCAGCCCACGTTTCCTTGCTTTGGAAACTTTGGATGCTGTTCCTGGCCAGATTTTATTGCCTTCCGCCAAGCGGAACTCTACTGGAACTTCTGGTGGGGTTGGTGCTCCTTGGACTGTGCTCACCACGTGTGCAATTTTTTTAAGCACTTGGTTGTGCCTCCCTGTGTACCGTCCTTGGCTCAACGCTGCTTTGCATGAGCTGAGGACATGTTCCACTGCTTGTTTGCCATGGCAGAGTGGGCACTCAGGGTCATCTGCTTTCCCCCATTTCACCAAGTTTGTATTCGAGGGAAGGAGGTCGTACACAGATCTTAGGATGAAGCTGATCCTCAGAACGGAACAGAGTCTCTGTGGGCCTTTCCAAATACAATAGACTGAGCAACACACTAGACGCAACGTTCTTGGCATCAGAGATCTTTTCCCATCCCTCTTGCGCCCAGTCAGTTGCAGCCTCTGTGAGTGTGTGTATGTGTGTGTTTGTGTGTATGTGTGGGTCTGTGCTTTTGAGTGCGTTTGTGAATGCGCGAGAGTGTAAGTGTACACAAGTGTCAGGAGAGTTCTGTGTACGTGTGTGTGTGTGTGTGTGTGTGTGTGTGTGTGTGTGTGTGTGTGTGTGTGTGTGTGTGTGTGTGTGTGAGGGGAGGTGGGAGTGCGGGGAGGAGGAGGAGGTATGTGAGTGTATGCATGCCTACACTGTGGGAGCAACAGGATATTGGAACGTATATATATATATATATATATATATATATATATATATATATATATATATATATATATGTATATATATATATATATATATATATATATATGTATCTTTGTATATATGTGTGTGGAGTTGGGGGTGGGAGATATGGGCGTATGTGTGTGTGCTTGTACAAGTAAGTGTTCATCTCTGTGAGTGTGTGTTTGTGTGTGTGTGTGTGTGTGTGTGTGTGTGTGTGTGTGTGTGTGTGTGCCGTGGAAGCTGCGATACGTAGACTAGAAATGAGTGTGTGGAGGAGGGGGGTAGAGGAGGTGCAAGGTAATGTGTGTGTGTGTGTGTGTGTGTGTGTGTGTGTGTGTGTGTTGGAGCTCATGTACGTTTATATGTATTTGACTGTGCTTTCATATCTGTGAAACTGCATGTTTGGTGCATATCTGTTATACATGTGTGGGTGTATGTGTGAATGTGTGTCTTCATTTTTTTACATTTATTCGCTTATTTATCACCATTGTTGTCTTATTTATTTATTTATTTTTTATTATTATCATTTTATTAGTATTATTATTATTACTACTACCTTTTTCTATATTATAATTATTATTTATTTATTTATTTATGAAAGCTTATCTATTATTTATTCCCCCGTGTTTTTTTGTTTGTTTGGTTTTTTTGTTTTTTTTCACAAGGCCTGACTAAGCGCGTTGGGTTATGCTGCTGGTCAGGCATCTGCTTGGCAGATGTGGTGTAGCGTATATGGTTTTGTCCGAACGCAGTGACGCCTCCTTGAGCTACTGAAACTGGGGCCATGTTCCACATGTCGCTCCAGCTGAGGCTCCTTTGGAGTGCATTTTCCCATTTTGTCTACTGCCCCTGCTGGCCTTGCTGGACTGCCTTCTGAACTCTTTTGTCATCCTCTTCCTTCTTGATCTCCTGTGTGATCATGTCTCTTTTTGCTTTCCCCCTTGCCTTGGACCACCATTCCATCTTTGTCAATCCCAGGCCCTGTCTGTTGGTTTGGGTGTGTCCTATTATTTCCTTCGTCTTAAGGCTTTCTTTCGCTGCACTGACTGCCTCCCTGACTTTCCATTTTTCTGCCAGTCTTCAGCTTGGGTTGGTTGGATATTACAATACTGTCACCTGAGTCTTCGAGCATGCTGAGAGGTCTTGCCTTCCCTACCTTGTATTCTTCGACAAGGGACTTCAGAGGTAGCCTCAGCTTTGCTTGGCGACAGTAGAGTACCACGTTAGTGAGACCAGGCGGGACACCGAGACATTTACGTGTGATCTTTGCCTCAGTCGACTCGACTGTGCTACAGCTGATAAATATTAGGAGAGGCCAAAGGAGCTTTGGTATCAGCATGGACTGTAGGCACCACACTTTGTATTTGCCAGATAGGCCACATTGGTCTATGATATGCAGGCCTTCTTCTGCTGTCTGCTTGGTTTCCTTTCCTCTTTTTGCATCTTTCAGGGACTCATCATACCATCTTCCAACGCTCTTGAATGGTTCATCTGACACCGTTGGAATGGCTTGGTTGGCCACAGTGAATGTGACCGTTTCAGTTACCTTTCCTTTACGCAGTGAGAGGCTCCGTGATTTCTTTGGTTGGAAGTTCATCCTGGCTGAGGAAACTAGCTCGTTCAGCCGCTTCAATATTTCATGGGCGTCATCCTCTTTTGTTGAAAGGACTGTTGTGTCATCCATGAAGGCTTTCACAGGAGGTATCCGTTCCCTTCATTGAGGCCTTCAAGATCACTTCCATCGCCAGCACGAACAGGATTGGAGAAACTGCACAGCCCATGGCTATGCCCACATCCAAATTGATCCAATGTGTCGTGTATTCCTTGGTACTTATATTTATTTTTGACTCAGTTGTGTAAACAATGTGAATCCATGTTATAACCCAGTGTTCAGCTGTCTGTGTGTTCGTAGTAAACTTTCACATTGCCGTTTTCTCTGGAATTATTTTGTCAGTTGACATCACACATGGCATGAACAAATACAGAACTCATTTTAATGATTAAAATTTCTTCAATATTTATTTTGTTTATTTTTTTAAGTGTCCATGAAAAGAGTCTAGAAGGTCATGTCTGTCTTGTTTTGTTTTGTTTTTATCTAAAAAAAGAAATCCTTTATGATAAATGAGTAGTTTGAGGGAAAATGTTTTTTGCTGGTCATAAGCTCAGAGCTGTTATTGTTAATGCCTTAAGATTGTCTTGTCTACCTTTCAGCAAGAAGAGGGAAAGACAAGGAATTGGTTATTAGTTTATGATACAATGCTGAATTCCTTCGGATAGGCATTGTATTCAACTGTGGCTGAATAGTGATGGTATAAGGAGGGTTTCTATCAAACGGATGTTCTAGATTAACATTTTTCGCCGAAGCAGGACACAAGCAGCCATGACAGAACAACTAACTCGTCTGCACTGGGCGGACTACGTGGTGATAGTGGTGTGTCTGCTGGTGGCCCTTGGTATTGGGGTGTTCTTCGCTCTCTTCAGAGGAGGACAGAATACCAGGGTCGGTGACTCTGTGTGTGTGTGTGTGTGTGTGTGTGTGTGTGTGTGTGTGTGTGTGTGTGTTTGTGTGTGTGTGTGTGTGTGTGTGTGTTTGTGTGTGTGTGTGTGTGTGTGTGTGTGTTTGTGTGTGTGTGTGTGTGTGTGTGTGTGTGTGTGTGTGTGTGTGTGTGTGTGTGTTTAAAATGCTTTAAAACATTCATCATCATCATCATCATCATCATCATCATCATCCTCATCTCCCTCTCCTGGACCCTGTCTCTCCTTTTCTTGTTCTCCTTCGCTATCTGCCCTTTCCTGTCTGACTTTCTTATGTCCATCATATTCACACGTATGGGCACGCACATATAACCAAAACCTTTTACTGTGTCTTTTTGGTAGTGTTGTTTTTCTCTGGAATTCTATGTTTTGTGTCGTTGTTGTTGTTTTTGTTGGTTTGGTGATGCGTGTCTATTTTCTTCTTTGCTCTTTTTTTTTATCTCTTTTTTATCATGTAAACTAAACTATAGAGTTTTCTTTTGAGGGTAGCACCAAAAACTTAGTCAGTTTGTCCTTATTCTTGTTCTCTCTACGCTCGGCTTATGTCAGAGACTGACATAAGCTTGCAGTTGGACAAACAGCGAACTGACAGCTGTGTAATCAACGACTGTATGATATCGACTGCAATGGAAATTAATATACAGCTTTTATGAAGGACTATGTCTCTGAAACTAGGAGGAACGATTGCGCTGGCTCTTATTGCTGCAGCCTTGGTGGCTAGTTGGCCTTTTGGGACCATCCCCAACGCCGACTGTACTAAATCTGTTTTGGTCGATAAAATAGGGGTGTAACTTGGAAAAAGCTCTGTCGACTTTTATCAAAATTCTTGCCCAGAAAGTCGGGAGAGCAGTCGCTTCTACTGTTGATCTGATGGCTATAGCCGAACTCGACTGACTATTATCATGATTATGATCGTCGTCATCGTCATCATCATCATCGTCATCATCATTATTATCATTATTGTTTCTAAGATTATCATTATAATTTTCTTATTATTATCATGATTGTTATGATGATGATGATTATCAGAAATCATTGTGGGCGTGCCCTTTCATCAGGAGGCCTACCTCATGGGCAATCGACGCATGGGACTGGTCCCCGTGGCCCTGTCTCTGTTCATCAGCTTCCAGTCGGCCATCTCACTCATCGGCTTCCCCTCTGACACGTACAACACGGGCACCATGATCTTCTACATCTCCGTGGGCATCTCGCTGGCCAACGTGGTGGCTCACTTCACCCTGGTGCCTCTCGTCTACCCGCTGCGCCTCACCAGCATCTACCACTACCTGCAGCTGAGGTTCAGGTCATACGTGGTCAAGACGATCATCACAGTCATCGCCATGCTGCAGACGGTAAGTGGTAGATCTGCGAGCTTCGTGGACCCCAGCCTCACCCCCACGCCCCACACACACTCAGACGAGCGCACCCACCCACTCACAAAAGCATGCACACAGACAAAGACACACAGACACGGGGGTTTCATTTCTGTTTCTCTTCATTGTTTTGTAGTTTGTTCAGTGTAATCCGTTATTGTAACCATTTTAAGCAAAACAGCAAAGTAATCCCTATGCTAAGAACATTCTAGAAGAGAAGACATACTCTTAACATCAAAGCAGGATAAAAAAAAATGCTGCAGCAATTAAAAAAAAAAAAAGTACAATGAATTCACATTCTTATACAAAAGACATTTCCCCATACAGAGCACATTCATATATTGACATGGCACTGATCTGTTCTCTATGTGCAGAGTCTGTACATGGGTATTGCTCTGTACACACCAGCGCTGGTATTGGAGGCAGGTAAGAAAGTTTTGCAAAGAACGTGCAGGTTGAGTTCCTTTTATTCAGCTCAATGGTATAACCCGGTAAGCAATCATGCTCATTCACTTGTTTGACTGATTAATTTATTTTTGTTTTGTTGTTCATTTTGTTGTTGAAAGAGTGTACATCAAATAAAAGACATTAATACATGCAACTAAAAAATGGACCAGTTGTCGTCAGGCATGGCATCATTTCGCTCAGTCTAAGGGCATGTACAGAATGACGTAAGTATGGAAAAACCAGGGTACTAACATGAAAGGTGTTATCCTCGGTTTTTCTTTCCACCTTTCATTTGTTAATTCTCATTCCATGTCAGTGAACTATTTCTGTCTTTGTCGAAAACAGAATGCCAAGCACCTTAAAGACTACTGGATTCCAGGCAATGTAAACATGAGGTATATATTTCATCCTTGAATTTTTCCTCGCCCATATTCAAGCCACTTGGGGTTTGTTTAAGTTCATTTTCAAGTCTGATATTGAAGCAAAGTTCATCAAACATTTCATCAGAAATACCCATTATCAGTAGTAGTAGCTGTTGTGGCTGTGGTGGTGGTAGCAGCAGCAGTAGCAGTAGTAGTAGCAGTAACGGCAGTAGAAGTAACAGCAGTAGTAGTATTGTTATTTTCAAAAGGGTTAAAATATCAAGACTGTTTCGAAGTTTCGTGCCAGGAATGATGGTAAAATGTTTGACATTGATACACGAGCTAGAAGGATGGTTGTCATAGCTATTTCATTCCGATGATTTGTATGCGTTTTGTGAAATGATGATATTTCTGTTCTGCTGCAGTTGCTGGCCTCTCCCTGTGGATGTCCCTGGTGCTTGTGGGTAGTGTGGGGACCATCTACACTGCTATTGTGAGTGTGTGCACGAGCGCGTGCGCATGCGCGCGGGCGTGCGCGCGTGTGTGTAATTGTTTATGCATGTGTTTGCGCGTACGCTTGTGTGTGTGTCTATGTGAAATGTGTATGTATGTATGTATGTGCATGTGTCTGTGTTTATGTGTATGAGCGTGCGTGCGCGCGCGCGCGTATGTGTGCGTGTGCGTGTGTGCGTGTGTGTGCGTGTGTGTGCGCGTGTGTGCGTGTGTGTGTGTGTGCACCCTCACGGTGTGTGTGTGTGTGTGTGTGTGTGTGTGTGTGTGTAATAATTGGTGAATTTTGGGACTGACGAGGTTTTGAAACAATCTTAATAAGTGTGTGTGTGTGTGTGTGTGTGTGTGTGTGTGTGTGTGTGTAATGCACAGGGAGGCTACAAAAGCGTGATATGGACAGACGTCTTTCAGACTGTTATCGTCTTCAGTGGAATCGCGACCGTTCTCATCAAGGTACTTATGTTACGAGGAAAATCACTGTGCTGTTTTTGGATTTGCAAAGCCACTAGAGAAATAACATAATCCAACTGGTACTCTGCCTTTCTCATAATACCATGAATACGGCTAGTCACAACCACTCTTGTATACACACACCATGTTGCGTTTCATAAATCTGAATTTCAAATCACAGACATCATCCATATGAAGTATCAGACAAATGATATGTATTTCGTCAGAAAACTGATTTATTTCCTGTAAATAGAGCTTTTAATATTGATTTATCGAACATGTTTTGTTGACGTTTTCATTTGTTTGTTAGGATGGTAGCTGTGTGAGAAGAGAAAGATTATCATTTATATTATTGTGAGTGTTAGTGGTAAAATTATGGATGGTTTTGGGACTGACGAGGTTTTGAAATTATCTTTAAAAAGTGTTATTGTTGTTTTTTTTCTGCTTGAGATGATTACCAAACGATTTTTCTGTACATTCAAAGAGTGTTCTGTGCTATATACTATTGCATGCAAACATTTGAGAGTGAGTTTTTATAAATACGATAATTGATACAGACCCCACTCCCAACATCACTCTGCGTTCATAGTTCAGTCCACTTGATCTGACTTGATTAAAACGGTGAGAGATCGTGAGAATGGATGAATTGGTGATGGATGGATGGTAGGATGGATGGACGGAATTCATTACATGCCCAAACATGCCTGTTCTCCATCCAGGGACTGATTGATGTTGGTGGGTTCACCAACATGGCCACCATTGCTTCAGATGGCGGGAGATTGATCTTTGCTGAGTCAGTGCTGTATGATGCTCTCTCTCTCTCTCTCTCTCTCTCTCTCTCTCTCTCTCTTTCTCTCTCTCCCTCTCTCTTTCTTTATGTTTGCTCTTTTGGCACTGGTACAAAAGCAATTTTCTAATAATCGTAAACTTTATGTAGCCTTCATTGACTTCGAGAAAGCCTTCGACTCCATAAACAGACATCTGCTATGGCCAATATTGTTGAAAAATGGTATAAGAGGTAACTTGTATAAGTGTATTCGGAGTATTTATGATACCGTAAAATGTAGAGTTAGATGTGGTGCACAGTTAACAGATTATATAGCCTGTACAGCTGGAGTAAAACAAGGTGATGTGTGCAGTCCAGTGTTGTTCTCCCTTTTCATAAATGAACTGGCCATTGATGTTATTAATAACGGAAGACATGGTGCCACTTTTTCTTTTGATGCATTTGAATTATTTATCTTGTTATTAGCAGATGACGTTGTTCTTTTGTCAAAACTATTATTGGTCTACAGACTCAGCTGAATAACTTACAACGTGCAGCAAGTTCCCTTCAACTGAAAGTCAACATGTGTAAGAGTAATATCATTGTATTTAGAAAGGGGGGATATTTAGGTTCACGGGAAAGATGGTTTTATGATAGTATTACAATGCCTGTTGTCAATGTTTATAAATATTTGGGGATAAATTTTACTACACGTTTGAGCTTTGTTTCTGCTTGTAAAGATCTTGCTAGCAGGGCCAAAAATGTCTTATTGTGTGTTATAAAAAGATTATCTTCGTTAAATAATACTTCTCTACAATTGTTTTTGAAAATTTTTGATGCTCAGGTACAACCCGTCATGCAATATGGTTCTGAATTATGGGGTCTGCATAAAGCCGCGTTGGAATGTGAATCTGTGCACTTGTTTGCGTTGAAGAAATTTCTAGGCGTAGATCTGCGTACACCAAATGATCTTGTTTATGGTGAAACAAATAGACATCCGATATATATTAACTCTGCTATACAGTGTATACGTTATTGGCTTAAGTTGTTACAAATGGAAGATTATAGAATACCTTATAGAGCTTACAAAATGTTGCATGAGTTAGATATTAGGGGAAAGAGAAATTGGGTCACAGATGTACGTATTTGTTTATTTAGATATGGATTTGGTGATGTATGGTTGAATCAAGGTGTTGGTAGTATAAATCAGTTTGTAAGACTTTTCCGGCAACGCTTGATTGATTGTAGATGGCAGGACTGGAATTACCATATTCCAAACAGTGAAAGATTTAGTTTCTATAGAACTTTAGGACATACGCATGATGTTAAACAGTACTTGGTATGTAACATGGACATGTATTTGAAGTATGTAACAACAAGATTTAGGTTAGGCGTGTCAGACTTAGTTACACATTACTATAGATACAGAGATTTTACTGACAATGATTTAATTTGCCCACTATGTAAAGAAGACAAAGAAGACGAGGTACATTTTGTTTTTCGTTGTCCAGCTCTTTGTAGAATTAGAGAGAAATATATACCACCTAAGTACTATCGACAGCCATGTTTATTCAAACTGAGTTTATTATTGTCATCCACGAGACATGCTGATATATGGAATCTGGCACTGTTTTTACACCAGGCATTTAAATTTCGGGATATCGTGACATCTTAAGATGCTGTACTTCATTGCAGCGTTTATGTAATATGTGTACTTATTATGGCTGGTTATATATTTTCATTTTGCTTGTTATTACTTATATTGTCACTTACCCCTTCATAAGGGGCCTAGGCCTATTAATGAATAAATAATCTGAATCTGAATCTGAATCTCTCTCTCTTTCTATCACATTATACACGGGGTTGTTTTCTTCAACTGAGAGTTGACTTAATGAATAGTTACATTACTGTGTTCCAAAAACGTAGTCATTGTATTTTGGCAGCAAGGGAATCCTGAACGTGTGATGAACTTGAGGCGCATCAGCGTGTCCAGTAAAGGTAGAAACGTCAACATCGCGTGCTTTAAATAATGGAAATCTGCTTTCACTTTCAGAATAGTTTCAATTTTAGGTTTGATTTATCGTCTTGTAAGGTGTCGAACTTGGGGACAATCATGTCGTAACGTGTCACATTGAAAGTAACTTCAGCCATAAGCATTAACGACATTGTAACGAAAAAGAGCCCCAAGGGAACTGAAATGGAGAAACCAACACATATATATTCTATATTAACGTAATAGCACACTATGTTTGTTAATAGTTTATGTGAATAAGAATGGCTGCTCTCTGATACAGTGAAGCCTACACATAGCTGTGTGAAGTAGATGTAAAAGATAAACGAAAATGAATATTAAACAGCTGTTGTTTGTTTTGGTCAGTCAAAACGTTCAGAAAATCGACCAGTTTTTTAAATGAAAGAAAATGAAATTTCGACTGTTTACGGGTAAGCAGGAATGGGATTTCATATTAAGAGCAGCTTTGATCGATATGAAATATATGAAACATTTTGCACTGTACCTGATGTGAAACCATTTTTGCAGCTTAGATCCGACAAACATTCAAAACGTTCAGTGGCAGGATTAATATTTCGTTATTTAGAAATTGTACAACATACTGTCTTCAATCGAACATTAGATTTTTCAAGATAATGTCCTCTGTTCAAATATGGGACTTAATTAACCCTTTCATCACCAGAAGTGCAGAGCTAGCTGACTACAAACCAGCTGAGCAGCAGTACACTTCTGTCTAAACCAGCTGTGCAGGAGAGGGAAAACTGTGTCACCACCAGCCCACTTTAAACTGCCATAACTTCGCTTTTACTCATTGGATCTTCTTCATTCATAGCTCATTTTAAAGGGCAATGAATGCAAATTACGATAACTTAGACATAACACAATGTAATAAATGTGCACTCACCTAATGCAGAGATGGGAAGAACGCACATACACACACACACACACACACACACACACACACACACACACACACACACACACACGCACACACACACACACACACACACACACACACAATCACCAGCAATTCCATTAGGGCACCACCACACACTCATTCTCGGCCAGTCTGGCGAATTCTTCTTCACCGTCACTGTCAGCAATCGGCATTCCAGTGGGCGAATTATCGTCTAAATTCATTTGCAATGCCTCCGTGGTGTTGTAAACACCCTTTCGTTTGTTTCCTGAAGTGCTGGCCATGCTTTGACCGGAGAAATCTGCTTAAATAATTCGGAAATAATCGACAATGTGTGTCACCTTGCAACTGTACTGTAGAATAGACGTTCGGGAAGCACGTGGTGAACATTTTGAACTTGTGTGGTTTCACGAAGAGAAGAACGAGCGAGGTTGGTAACTAGCGTACAGGTCGCTGATCAGCGCTTGAAGCGTTCAGCTAGGAAGTCGCCGATCGGCGCCTGTACCGTCGAAAGGGTTGGCGATCAACACTTCATTTTGAGTTGTCCAGTATTTATTTAACTAAGAGCAGGGCTACATTGCATGAGCGGATTTTTGCAGTGCTCATATTAAAATATGTAAGCTAAAGTTTAATAAGTTCCTAAGTCTATGGATATGAACGTTGAGTTGGGAACGTTTTTAAAGCTCAGGTTTAGAGGGCCCAGGGCGCCATAGCCTTTTACAACCTCTGGGGCAGTGAGATCTTATTCACTGTCTAGAGCTGGGCATAGGAAGGAGGGGCCCCAATCCTCTCCGTCCGCCGTTTTAACCTTCCCCAGCAGAAGTCAGAAACCCATTCACACCTTTTCCCAGGGACAAAACACCATGCACACGAAACAGGGCCTCGTACCCTAGTAAACGATGGATCAGAAGTACAACGCCTAACCGTCTCTGTCACGGCAAACTTGGCGTTGCCAAAATCGCTCATGCACCTCAGTCCTGGGCTCCAAGCCAACCTTAGATACACACACAGCTGAACTGAAACCAATGAGTGTGACAGTTCTGCAAAGCAGACAGCCATGTGCCGTGTGATGGTTTGGCCAGGCTGGACCCTAGAGAGCGGCACTCTGTGTGGAGCACGACCATCGGGGCCTGCTTCATGTGGATGGTGTATGTCTTCAACCAGACCACCGTGCAGCGGGTCTGCTCGCTTCCCTCCCTCTCACACGCCAAGAGGTGAATGTTTATAGGTCTTTATCTGTCTTTGCTTCTCTCTCTTTACCCCAGGGCTCTCCCTGTGTTTCTGGCACACCACAGGGTAATCTGTATGTCTGTCTCCCCCATCATCTCCCCACCCTTATCACACCACTCATCACTGTATAATGTGTCTGTCTCTGCCTCTTTCTTCTTCTCCCCACACTTATCGCACCACATGACACTGTATAAGGTGCCTGTCTCTGCCTCTTTCTTCTTTCCCCCACCCTTA